>NW_027397125.1:4718242-4783121 GCF_003265705.2 Callorhinus ursinus
GGGGGGGAAATTGGAGGGGGAGATGAACCATGAGAGACGATGGACTCTGAAAAGCAAACTGAGGGTTTGAGAGGGGAGGGGGTGGGGGGATGGGTTAGCCTGGTGATGGGTATGAAAGAGGGCACATTCTGCATAGAGCACTGGGTGTTATGCACAAACAATGAATCATGGAACACTATATCAAAAACTAATGATGTAATGTATGGTGATTAACATAGCAATAAAAAATTAAATTAAAAAAAGAACTTTGTTGGTGCGCCTGGGTGGCTCAGTCATTAAGCGTCTGCCTTCGGCTCAGGTCATGATCCCAGGGTCCTGGGATCAAGCCCCGCATCAAGCTGCCTGCTCCATGGGAAGCCTGCTTCTCCCTCTCCCATTCCCCCTACTTGTGTTCCCTCTCTCGCTGTCTCTCTCTGTCAAATAAATAAATAAAATAAATGCTAAACATCATTTAAGCTTTCAACAAATCATAATCTTTTTTTTTTTTTTGAAGGAGGGTCTTCCTTTGATGTTGATGGCTGCTGACTGATCAGGGTGGTGATTGCTGAAGGTTGGGGTGGCTGTGGCAATTTCTTAAAACAAGACAACAGTGAAGTTTGCTGCATTGACTCTTCTTTTCATGCACGATTTCTCTGCCACAGGCAATGCTGTTTCATACCATTTTACCCACAGTAGAACTTCTTTGCTTTTTTTTCTAAAGATTTTATTTTTAGGGGCATCTGGGTGGCTCAGTCGTTAAGTGTCTGCCTTCTTTCAGCTCCGATCATGATCCCAGGGTCCTGGGATCGAGCCACGCATCAGGCTCTCTGCTCTGCAGGGAGCCTGCTTCTCCCTCTCCCATTCCCCCTGCTTGGGTTCCCTCTCTTGCTGTGTCTCTCTCTGTCAAATAAATAAATAAAATCTTTAAAATATATTTTATTTTTAGGCAATCTTTACACCCATTGTGGGGTTCAAACTCACAACCCTGAGATCAAGAATTGTATGCTCCACTAACAAGCCAGCCAGGTGCCCCAGTAGAACTTCTTTCAAAACTGGAGTCAATTCTCTCAAACCCTGTCACTGCTTTAGCAACTAAGTTTATGTCATATTCTAAATCCTTTGTTGTCAGGTCAACAATCTTCACAGCATCTTCCCCAGGAGTAGATTCCATCTCAAGAAACCATTTTCTTTGCTCATCCAGAAGAAGCAACTCCTCATCCACTCAAGTTTGTTTACAAGATTGCAGCAACTCACACCTCCACTTCTAACACCGTTCTCCTGCTATTTCACCCCACTTGCAGTTACTTTCTCTCCTGAAGTCTTGAATCTTTCAAAGTCATCCACGAGGGTTGGAATCAGCTTCTTCCACATTCCTCTTTATGTTGATCTTTTGATCTCTTCCCATGAATCACAAATGTTCTTAATGGCATCCTAAATGGTGAATCCTTTCCAGAAGGTTTTCAATGTACTTTGCCCAGACCCATCAGAGGAATTCAGTATCTATGTCAGCTATAGCCTTATGAAATGTATTTCTGAAATAATAAGGCTTGAAAGTCAGAATTACACCTTGATCTGTTGGCTGCAAATGAATGTTGTGTTAGCAGGCATGAAGACAATGTTAATCTCACTGTACATCTCCTTCAGAGCCCTTGGGTGACCAGGTGCATTGTCAATGAGCAGCCATATTTTGAAAGGAATGTTTTTTTCTTTTTTTTTTTTCTGGACTATTTTTTTTCTGAGCAGATCTCAACAGTGAGCTTAAAATATTCATAAACCATGTTATAAACAGATGTGCTGTCATCCAAGCTTTGTAGTTCTATTTATAAAGCACAGGCAAAGTAGATTTAGCATAATTCTTAAGGGCCTTAGGATTTTCAGAATGGTAAGTGAGCATTGGCTTTGACTTGAAGTCACCAGCTGCATTAGCCCCTGACAAGAGAGTCACCTGTCCTTTGAAGTTTTGAAGCTGAGCATTGACTTCTCCTCTCTATTTATGAAAGTCCTAGATGGCATCTTCTTCCACTATAAGGCTGTTTTCTTTACATTGAAAATCTGTTGTTTAGTGTAGCGCCTTCATGAATGATCTTAGCTAGATCTTCTGGAGAATTTGCTGCAGCTTCTACATCAACCCTTGCTTCTTCACCTCGCACTTTTATGTTATGGAGACAACTTTTTAAAAAAATTTTATTTATTTATTTGACAGAGAGACACACAGCTAGAGAAGGAACACAAGCAGGGGGAGTGGAGAGAGAGAAGCAGGTTTCCCGCGGAGCAGCGAGCCTGATGCGGGGCTCGATCCCAGGACCCTGAGATCATGACCTGAGCCGAAGGCAGACGCTTAACGACTGAGCCACCCGGGCGCCCCATGGAGACAACTTCTTTCCTTAAACTTCACAAACCAACCTCTCCTAGCTTCAGATTTTTTTCCTGCAGCTTCCCCACCTCTCTCAGCCTTCATGGAATTGAAGAGAGTCAGGACCTTGCTCTGGATGAGGCTTTGGCTTAGGGGAATGTTGTGGCTGGTTTGAGCTTCTCTCCAGACCACTCAAACTTTCTCCCTATTGGCAATAAAGCTGCTTCACTTTCTTATCATTTGTGTGTTCACTGGAAACACTTTTAATTTCCTTCAAGAACTTTTCCTTTGCATTCACAACTTGGCTAACTGTTTGGCTCAAGAGACCTAGCTTTTGGCCTCTCTCAGCTTTTGACATGCCTCCTCACTAACCTTAATCATTTCTAGCTTTTGATTTAAATTGAGAGACAGGGACGCCTGGGTGGCTCAGTCAGTTAAATGTCTGCCTTTTTGGCTCAGGTCATGATCCCAGGGTCCTGGGATTGAGTTCCATCTCCCTCTGCCTGCCACTCCCCCTGCTTGTGCTGTCTCTCTCTCTGGCAAATAAATAAATAAAAATCTTAAAAAAAATAAAGTGAGAGACATGTGGCTCTTCCTTTCACTTGAACACTTAGAGGCTGTTGAAGAGTTATTTTTTTTTTAAAGATTTTATTTATTTATTTGAGAGAGAGAGAATGAGAGATAGAGAGCACGAGAGGGAAGAGGGTCAGAGGGAGAAGCAGACTCCCCGCTGAGCAGGGAGCCCGACGTGGACCTCGATCCCGGGACTCCAGGATCATGACCTGAGCCGAAGGCAGTCGCTTAACCAACTGAGCCACCCAGGCGCCCTGTTGAAGAGTTATTAATTGGCTTAATTTCAATACTGTAGTATCTCAGGGAATAGGGAGGCCAGAGGAAAGAGAGAGAGACAGGGGAACGGCTGGTCAGTGGAGCAGTCAGAACATGCACATTTATCAGTTAAGTTCATCATCCTATATGGGAGTGGTTTGTTGCACCCCAAAACAGTTATGGTGGTAACACTGAAAATCACTGATCACAGATCACCATAACAAATACAATAATGAAAAAGCTTGAAATATTGTGAGAATTACCAAAATGTGACAGAGAAACACAAAACAAGCACATGTTGTTGGAAAAAATGGCACCCATAGAGTTGTGTGACACAAGGTTGCCACAAACCTTTAATTTGTAAAAAATACAATATCTGTGAAATGCAATGAATGAAGTTTCATAACTTTTTTTTTAAGATTTATTTATTTATTTTAGGGAGAGAGCAGGAGTATGGGAAGGGTAGGGGAAGGGAGCTCCCCACTGAGTGAGGAGCCTAACATGGTGCTCGATCCCACTATCCTGAGATCCTGAGATCATGACCTGAGCCGAAATCAAGAGTCCGATGCTCAACTGACTGAGCCACCCAGACTCTCCAAGGGCCACGGTTATCTTGTCATGCTCTTCATTAGTTTCTTTTGTTGGTTTCATATCCTCTGTCTACCCTTTAAGCTTCTTCCTTTCTTGCTTTGTATGTTTCCCTGAGTGATTTGATTCTGTCTATGGCTTCCAGCTTCACAGGTAGACACCTTCCAGATCTATACTTTCAGATGCAAACCCATGTATTCTTTGTTGCCATTTGTATACTATTGTATACACACTAGCAGTGCCCAGGTTGGTGACAGGAGTAAATATTGACGTATTTGAGGGAAAGGGAAAGGAATGTGAAATGCAATGAAGTGAAGGGCAATGAAACGTCCATGAGGATGGAGTGGTGGTAAACTTCAAGAGAAGCTGGTGGCTGGTCAGGGTTGAAGTGCAACAATAGTTGTCACAGTCTGATATCTCGGCTTTGTACTGGAGGGTGAAAAAAATATAACCTCCAAGGCCTTCGCTGGAAGAAGAAAATAAAAGTAGCAACTTGGCCACTGCCATATGTACCTTTGTGATGGGCATCCCAGGCTCCAGTTTCTCCTTTTATAATCCATCCTCCAGCTCATGGTGAGTGAAAATTATCTTTTTAAATACAAGTCTCATCCCCAACTTGAATGTCTTACCTTTGGGGCTTCCAGAATCAAATCTGAGTGGTTAGGCACAAGGTCATTAGACAGCTAGAATCCTATCTACCCGCGAGTTTCGTGGTTTTCCATTCCTCCCGCAAGCTCCCAGCTGCCCTCATCCTTGAGCGCAGCGGCTACATTGAACTTCTTACTGTTTGACACCTCCTTTGCCTTCCTGGGTTACTTACTGAATAGGGATCTGGTTAAAGGGTAACCTCTTCTACAAATTCTTTTCTACTCTTTCTCATGACAAATCCTTGAGACAGAGATAATCACTCTCTGCATTGTCGTGGAAGTGAGGGCATTCTTGTATTATTGTACTCATCACACCGGACTACGGGTCCTCTGACCACGTTGCTTGACAGGCGCTCCCATGGGGGCGGGGTCCAAGCATCCTATTCATTTTCAGAGTCCCAGCAACTCACAATGCCTTGTACATAATAGGCACTAAATACAAATTTGTTGACTCCGTGACTGATACCCACAGTCTGGGGTAGCGTATGTGATCTGGGGAAAATCCTTAATTCTCACCGGGGATCAGTATTCTTTATTTGTAAAATGGTCTCTTCCTTTGATGATAGATATGCCTCAACTCTTGAAATTAAGAATTAGGAAGTGTTATGTTTGCTCTTTAAGTGACTATAATCATACATCATTTAAAAAATATTTTATTTATTTATTTGACAGAGAGAGAGAGAGACAGCAAAAGAAGGAACACAAGCAGGGGGAGTGGGAGAGGGGGAAGCAGGCTTCCCTCTGAGCAGGGAGCCCGATGCAGGGCTCGATCACAGGACCCTCGTATCACGACTTGAGCTGAAGGCAGACACTTAACGACTGAGCCACCCAGGCGCCCCTATAATCATACATCATTAATATGAAATCTGACAAGTGGCCTGATTTCTTTTCTACACTGGCTGGCCATTTCAGATTTGTTATATTGCTGAGCAGGAAGCATATAGATTCACTATATCATAATCAAAGAGCTCGCTCCAATTGCATTATTCATTCAAGGCACTATCAGAACTCCTTCAAAGTATGTGAATGTTTGTCTCATATTTTTCTGGTATTTTCCCCATTGATTTTTTTTCTCAGCTTTACTAAAGTATGACTGGTAAATAAAAATTATATGTATTTAGGTTTTATAGACATAATTTTTGGGAGAAATTTTTGATTGTGCTAAAATATGCATAACATAAAACTTACCATTTTAATCATTTTTAAATATTCCCCCTTAAATTTTATTGGCAAATATTTCAAGGACATCATTCCAATTCTGCCCTACCCCAGCATTCAATAATATATTGACTATCTATATCAGTAAATAGATTTTTGCAGACAATATGCAGTGGAAATCTGCATATTTTCTGAGAGGTTCATCACTTAGAATGAGCAAGTATAGGGGCACCTGGCTGGCTTAGTCAGAAGCACATGTGACTCTTTTTTTTTTTTTAAGATTTTATTTATTTATTTGAGAGAGAGAGAGAGAACATGCAAGAGGATTAGCAGCAGGAGGGGTAGAGGGAGAGGGACAAGCAGACTCCCCACTAAGTGGGAAGCCCGATTCAGGGCTTGATGCCAAACCCTGAGATCGTGACCTTAGCTGAAGTCAGATGCTTAACTGACTCAACCACCTAGGATCCCCTGGTGTAGAGATTACTTAAATAAAAACTTGGGGGCCTGGGTGGCTCAGTTGATTAAGTGTCCAACTCTTGGTTTCAGCTCAGGTCATGATCTTAGGGTCTTGGGATTGACTCCTTGGGTCGGGCTCTGCACTCAGGGCAGAGTCTGCTTGAGATTCTCTCTCTCCCTCTGCTCTTCCCCACCACTCATGCTCTCTCTCAAGATGAATAAATAAATCTTTAAATGAATAAAACTTTAAAAAAGAAGAATGAGCAAGTATACCATGTTTCAGACCATTTTGTTTATGAGAATGCAGTAACAATGCACAGCCAAACCCTTTTAAAGATTTGAGCACCTTACAAGGGGGGGGTCGCTCCTCAAAGCCAAACTAAATATTTTGGTGAGGAATGAAAGATTAATTTTAAAAGGTGTGAGAATACCTTGAACCTTAATTGGGCTTTAGAAATAGACTTTCAGCTTCTTTCTCTACCTTTCACTCTGAGTTTCTATATATACATAGAGACTGGTAGGAAAAGTAAATGTACTAATTAAATCATGATGTTTTGAATTTCTGTTTTCTCTCTTCCTTAGTATAATCCAAATTTCAAAAAAAAATTTTTTCTTAATCAGTTTTATTTATCACGAGGAGTCACATTCTTTAGAGTGAAAACAGCTTTAATTGATAACAGCCAATGATCAAATCTGAGAATGCATTCCAATGTAAAAATATTCTTGCTCTCTTTCTAAAGTGGTGCCATGCTGTTCAGGTTTAAGCAAGGCAGGTCTCTATCCATTTCATAGCTGGGGGACCCGTTCAGCTGTTTTTGTAGAAAATGATTTTTAAAAATCCTGGTGACCTTTCTCTGCCCTCAAATAACTTTAAGAACAGTTGGACATAAAAACTTCAAACTTTACATATTCACAGCTCTCTGAGGAATACAATCATTGTTAGTTTGAGAAAAAGCTTACTATTTTTTTGAGTTGGAAAGCTCTAATATTACATGTTTGCACATGCTTGGTACGTAACTCCTAGTCTGCTGATGAAAAGTGATAGGAGACTTTTATAATGTAGATGCAGGTTTTTCCTTTATTTACCATGTCCTAGAACTTATAAAGGCATATGGAATTTATGCTGTAACCTTTCTCTCAAAGTTAAAACTTTACATCTGTTCAGCAATATAAAAACAGAGATCCTACTCTGACATTGCTGAAGTCATGTAGAAAACCTTATGATGGCAACTGCAAAGAACTGATGTCAGCTCTGTTCGCGTCCCCAACAAAGGAGGCTGGAATGTTCTGGCACTCCATAGGAAAAGGGTACTTTTTTTGTTTTGTTTTGTGTTTTTCTGAGGATCCGTACAAGATGTTCACACATATTCTGGACAGAGCCCTAAGCAAAGATTGTTGTTGGCTGGTGATGTCAGGCTTCTGACACCTGGAGTTTAAAAATATCTTACATCGGAGTTCCTTCTAGAACACTGAAGGTAGTTAATTCCTCAGTGCCTCACACAGGACCCCCTGAATGTTTGGCTACCATCCAAAATGCAAGCCCTTTGTATCATCCTCTTCTCTGGTTTAAATTCCACATTGTTCTACATTTCCTTTTCCTCATTTATCTTCCAACTGTTGTACTCTGATCTCTGAAAGCTCTTCCATCAAAAGCAAACCCCCTGTACCCTAAGCGTCTTTCCAGAAGCTTTCCTCTCCCTACTCAAAGAGATCTACTTGCTCATTACCTCCCTTATTGTTGCCAGCAGTGTTATTTTCCTTGTAGTCTCCATCCCTGTAAAAAACTTCTTCTATTTTTCTTTTTTTAAGTAAACTCTACCCACAACATGAGGCTTGAACTCACCACCCCAAGATCAAGAGTCTCATGCTCTACTGACTGAGCCGGCCAGGCGCCCCTAAAAAAGTTCTTAGTAGCAAAGTAATAATAATAAAAAAAGAATATAAAAAGATGAAATAAAAAACTATCCCCCAACCAGGAGATAAACATTATTTTTTTTAAGATTTTATTTATTTATTTGAGATAGAAAGAGAGAGCAGGAGCAGGTGAGCAGAGGCAGAGCGAGAAGCAGGCTCCCCGCTAAGCAAGGAGCTGGATGTGGGACTCGATCCCGGGACCCCAGGATCATGACCTGGGCCAAAGGCAGATGCTTAGCCGCCTGAGCCACCCAGGTGCCCCAGAGATAAACATTGTTATATTTTTAAGTATATCCTTCAAAACATGTATAGTGATTGTACTATATGTATTTTCCCCCCACATACCACATAGGCTGTAAATTTCTTTAAAAATGTTTACTATAAATTATTTCAAATATATAGTGAAAAATAGAAATATAAGGAACTCTGGCATATCCACTAACTGGTTTTATGAATTTTAATAGGCAGTATATTGGATACCCTCTGGTTATCACTCCAGATTCATTCTTTATCCTTCTACGCCCTGCGGAGTGCCCCAGGAGGCTGGCTCATATGGACTGACCTACTGCCTTGCTCTTTGTCTTCCAATTGGTCCAGGGAAGACCTATGGGAGGACCTAGCAGGAGGAGACGGAAGCGTAGGAGGTGATTGGACACTGCAGATTCATGAATTGCCTTCATGTCAATACACATGTTTGCACAACATTCTGAACATACTGAGGAAGTCTGATCCAGAATACTCCTTGAATATCAGCCCATATCTAGACTTTTCCACCCACATGGAAGTAGGACTCCTCTGGAGCTGTTTGTCCCTCCAAGATGCTGTTACTCATTGGTCACTTTGATCAAAATCAGCCATGGAGGGGCGCCTGGGTGGCTCAGTTGGTTAAGCGGCTGCCTTCGGCTCAGGTCATGATCCTGGAGTCCCGGGATCGAGTCCCACATCGGGCTCCCTGCTCAGCAGGGAGTCTGCTTCTCCCTCTGACCCTCCTCCCTCTCATGCTCTCTCTCTATCTCATTCTCTCTCTCAAATAAGTAAAATCTTTAAAAAAAAAAAAAATCAGCCATGGAATCATTTGGTTAACAGTGCTATTTCTGTGCGTATTAATATTTTGATCACCTTCAAAATTAGACCAGTAAGAAATCGTTGACTTACTGACACCCCACACATCTGTTTTGCGGAAATCTCTTTTATTGTAAAGAGGCAATACAGTTGTCTGAGCATTTCACCCCAAGCCCTTTTTTTCCCAAATTGTTATTTCTTTGTTTCTAGTAATTCATTAAATCAAATATTTTTAAAGAACACCACTAAAGAAGAGTAAACTTTTAGTACTCCTGATTTTTATTTTATTTTTGTAAAGATTTATTTACTTATTTGAGGGTGGGTGGGGGGGCAGAGGGAGATGGAGAGAGAGAGAGAGAATCTCAAGCAGATTCCCCACTGAGCATGGAAGCCAGACATGGGGCTCCACTCAGGGCTCAATCCCAGGACTCTGAGATCACGACCTGAGATGAAATGAAGAGTCGGATGTTCAACCCACTGAGCCACTCCCCTAATACTCCTGATTTTCAAAAAAGGGAATAAGGGGTGCCTGGCAGGCTTAGTGGTAGAGCATGTGACTCTTGATCTGGGGCTTGTGAGTTCAAGCCCCACACTGGGTGTAGAGTTTACTTAAAAAAAAAAAAAACTTAAATAAAAAGGGAAGCAAAATGCCAAACACTTTTCACTGGAAATACCCTACTAAAAAAATACAAACAAACAAACAAAACCACCACACCTCTCACTGCCAAATTAAATTTTAACAATGTCAAAGGTAGTGAAATCAAGCTTTATGTTCTCTTGCCTATCTTGGATAATTAGCAAAGCAGGTCTTTCAAACAGAATTAACCAAAGAAGAATGAACAGTTTAGGGAAAAAGAAATGTAACAGCCTTGGGGAAAATATAACTAGAAATGGACAATTCAATCCATATTACATTTTGAGCTACTGAATATGATTTGACTATATGGAAGAGTGGCCTGATAAATCCCACCAACCACCGTCCATCTTAAAACATGGCCCAGAAAGCAATGCTTGTCACTTAAGTTAGTATTTCACTGTGGCTTTCAAGATAATATGCTGTCCATTTTTTAATAACATTTAAAATGTTCATCTCCCTTTGAGCACTTATAGCAAAATTATTAGTGCTTATGGCTTACTGCAGACAGTATTTATGCTGCTTTCCAGAAGCCACTTTTATCTGTTGAAAAAAAAAATCCCACTGTAGGATTTCCAACCTTTTAGGCTAACGCCTGACTCTATTAGATCCTAAAGAGAGGAACCATAAATAATCTTCCCATTTTACATTCTATGCTTTTAGCCAGAGCATTAATCACGGAGGTTTTTTTCTTTGCCTCATGAGAAAAGCCAGTCTTATAGTTGGAAAATTTGGTTTACAAAATATGGTTTTTAGTGTAGGCAGGCATGGGGGTTGGATATAAAAAGAAAAAGGGGTCTTTGCTGGGCGTTATGAGTAGAAAACATTGGGAACAAATGGGTTCTTTTCTTTCCAGGGCCAGATAATATCTCAGAGATCTCCCTAGTAGTACGGGGGGAGGGGGCATCATATTAACTCTTTCAGGTCAGAAGGGTGCCATCCCGTGGACCTGAGCAATCCATGTGGTGGTTTCCAAAGAGCTTATAGTGTTTAAACCTACTGGGGCGGGTAATGTCAGAACAAGATTAAGGCCGATTAACTGCGTTTCTTTTTTCATGGGCTCTCTCTGAAATTCACATGCATACAATTTAATTATTATTATCATGATTTTTCTTGTCATTGAAGTGATGGGAATTCTTGGATGTACTTCATTCAGTAGTAAATAGGCATTTTCTTTATCTTACAAGGTGATCATGGGGAGAGCAGTTTTTAACACAGTTCTCTCTCTTTCTCTTTTCCTTTTATTTCAAAAGGTACCTACCTCATTATCCTTAGAATTAACATGGTAGGGCTTGATGGTGCTAGTTGTGGTCCAACCATGAATTCCCTATGTCATTTGTTTCTTGGACTAGGTTTATACGAGTTCAGTAACTCATTTCTGAGCCTTGAAAATTGCTTGTGTGATTTGATTTTACTTACTGACAAAATTTGCCTTTTAATTTTGTTAATGCTTTTATACTATCTCTGATTTGACTTCAGTTAGCTCCGACTTTTAAGGAACAGTTTCGGTTGATTTGGATTAATAGCAGTAATAATTTACTAAATGGCAGTGTTATTCATCCTTAAATATATATCTGGTCTTGAAGTCTTCAATTTCTGTAATAGCTGTAAGTGGGAATAAAATGACCGATTTACCACATACAAATTTTTCCTACACTCCTCAAAATCGTTTTAAAGAAACAAACAAATACATCAGATTTTCTTCTCATTTTTCACGAATCTTGAAAAACTTTATCCTACTTTTTTTTAAAGATTTTATTTATTTATTTATTAGAGAGAGAGAGAGAAACAGCATGAGAGGGGAGACGGTCAGAGGGAGAAGCAGGCTCCCCACTGAGCCAGGAGCCCAAGGCGGGACTTGATCCCAGGACTGTGACCATGACCCCAGCCTAAGGCAGTCGCCCTATCAACTGAGCCACCCAGGCTCCCTATTCATACTGTTTTAACTTCAGTATCACTCTTATCTCATTCTGTTCACCATTAAGCTACTAGTCTTTCCTCATTTAAATATTGTTTTGAAGAGACTCAACTTAATTGATAAATAAAATGTTCGTTAAGGAATAGTGTATTTTTTCTTTTCTTTTTTTTTCATCCTTGCCTTGACTATTAGGGTGCTAAGAACAAAATGTTCTCAATTCCTAGAAACATTATCTTCCTTCTTTTTTTTTTTAAAGATTTTTAAAAAATTTATTTATTTGACATAGAGAGAGCACAAGTAGGCAGAGAGGCAGGCAGAGGGAGAGGGAGAAGCAGGCTTCCTGCAGAGCAGGGAGCCTGATGCAGGGCTCGATCCCAGGACCCTGGGATTATGACCTGAGCTGAAGGCAGACGCTTAACCTGCTGAGCCACCCAGGCGCCCTACTTCCTTCTTTTTTCTTGATCCTTATTTCCCTTCTTTATGTTTTAAAACTTTATTATTCAGATCATTTATTCTTTAGCATGCTTCAGTTTATACTTCATTATGTATTTATTCATGTATATATGTATTTATTTATTTATGTTGTATTGAAGTATAGTTGACACACAACGTTACAATAATTTCAGGTGCACAACATAGTGATTCAGCAACTCTGTACCTTATGCTGTGCTCACCACAAGGGTAGCTACCCTCTCTCACCACACAACGCTATTACAGTATCACTGACTATATTCCCTATGGCGTACCTTTGATCCCCTTGACTTACTCCATAATGGAAGCCTGGACCTCCCACTCTCCTTCACTCTTTTTGCCCATCCCCTCACCTGCTACCTTCTGGCAACCATTAGTTTGTTCTCTGTATTTATGGGTCTGTTTCTGCTTTTTTTGTTTGTTTGTTCATTCGTTTGTTTCATTTTTTAGAATTCACATGTAAGTGAAATCATATGCTATTTGTCTTTGTCTGACTTATTTCACTTGGTATAATACCCTCTAGGTCCATCCATGTTGTTGCAAATGGCAAGATCTCATTCTTTTTCATTTATTTATTTAAAAGATTTTATTTATTTATTTATTTGACAGAGTGAGAGCGAGAGCAAGCAAGGGAAGCAGCAGAGGGAGAGGGAGAAGCAGACTCTCCACTGAGCAGGGAGCCCGATGTGGGGCTCAATCCCAGGACCCTGAGATCATGACCTGAGCTGAAGGCGGGCACTTAATCAACTGAGCCACCCAGGCGTCCCTCAGTCTTTTTTATGATTGAGTAGTATCAAATCACTTTATGAATGGAGTGGGCTACAGATAAAAAACTTTCCTGTAAATACTTTTGTACTTTTCCAAAAGCAGTAGATCAACAAGTATTTGTTGAGCAAAGGTGAGGGTTTTAAAAACTGTATTTGGTGATCTGAGGAATAAGTCACTTCTCTAATGCTTTGGTAGAAATATCCCCTGGCATCTTGGCACCACAGGGAAGGGGATAGGAAATCCTGAAAAGTTAATATTGCCTGTCAGATTGGTGGAATGAGGAATCAAAATGAAAATTAAGGTAAGGAAAATAAAGTTCTATTTCTTAATCGTCTGAGACTGTAGATTAAGATTTGTGCCACTGTACATAGACTCCAATGACGTCAGAGTGAGAAGAAGAGATGATAAAGGTCCAATATTTCCCAACCCCTCATTCTGCACTGATTTCCAGCCACAGAGTCCAAGATGTACTACCCCCAAATACAACACCCTGGCTTACTGGGTATTTTAAGATGAAGGAGTTTGAGAAGTGGCAGATGCAGGAAGAATTCTCTGACCTTCCCTGGGTCCCCAGAAACAGGTTATGAGATTCAAGTATGAGAAGGGTGCTCCCTCTTCCCAGAGGAAAGGAGCATCCTCACCTCTGAGGACAGAGGGAACAGAAGAGGAATTTGAATGAATAGTCCTTGTTAAGTTTCCCCCCGTTTACTATCCTTAGCTCATGTCCTTTTGTGCTATCATGTTTTCCCACAGCTTTTCACCCTTTATCAAACCTAGTATACAGATGCTCATGTGTAACCACTCCTTCAGATCTTCATTTCTTTAGGAAGGCTCCTGTGTCATATAAAACTTATATGAAATACATCTGTATGCTTTGCTCTTGTTAATTTGTCTTTGGTCAGTCCAATTTACAGGGCGCCGGCAAGAGAACCTATTGTGGGGCAAGAAAGAGATTTTTCTTTCCCTGCACTATCTCTTCAAATATTTTGAACATACTCATTTCAAACTTTCATGTATTGATTTATTTATAAATTTTAATTCCCGTTAGTTAGCGTAGAGTGTAATATTAGTTTCAGGTGTACAATATGGTGACGCAACACTTCTGTACAAGGCCCTGTGCTCCTCTTGACAAGTGCACTCCTTAATCCCTACCACCTATATCACCCATCCTCCCACCTCCCCATAATTCTTTTATTTTTATTTATATATATTTAAACGTTTTATTTATTTATTTATTTTAGAGACAGAGAAAGAGGGAAGGAAAGGGGCAAGCAGATTCCTCATTGAGCATGGAGGTTCAATCCCAGGATCCAGAGATCACAACCTGAGCTGGAACCAAGAGTGGGATGCTCGACCGACTGTGCCACCCAGGTGCCCCTATATATTTTTTTAAGTTAGGTTCCACACCCAGTGTGGAGCCAAACATGAGGCTTAAACTCGCAACCCTGAGATCAAGACCTGGGCTGAGATCAGGAGTTGGACACTTAACTGACTGAGCCACCCAGGCGCCCCTAAAATCTCTTTTAAATTGTTTTACTAAAACCAGTTCTTGGGTATAAATGATCACCTTCATCCTGTCTGCTGACTTTTCCTCATAGTCGTTTATTTCTTGATGTGGTTTCTGATTTTTTACTGTATGGTTGTCTGCAGTAAGGGTTGTTTAGTTTTCTATGAAAGTCATGCTAGGTTGGTTTTACTGGAAGAAGCACATAATTTGGAATCATTCAGGATTTGGTTTTGACTTCAGGTTCTCTACTTCCGGCTCTGTATATTTGGACTCATTGTTGGACCTTCTTTCTTTTTTAAAATTAATTAATTAATTTTTATATAGTGTTCCATGATTCACTGTTGGTGTATAACACCCAGTGCTCCATTCAATATGTGCCCTCATTGTTGGACCTTCTTAGACCTCATCAGAAGATAGTTCTATTTTTTTTTTTAAAGATTTTATTTATCTGACAGAGAGAGACACAGTGAGAGAGGGAACACAAGCAGGGGGAGTGGGAGAGGGAGAAGCAGGCTTCCCGCTGAGTGGGGACCCCGATGTGGGGCTCGATCCCAGGACCCTGGGATCATGACCTGAGCCCAAGGCAGAAGCTTAACACTGAGCCATGTGTTTTATCTCAGGTGTTTCATGGGCAAAATGGGAATGATGCAGAATTGTTTCGGTGAGAATTCAATAAGGTGCCTGGCACCAACACACTCAATAAATGGTGTTATTATTACTTGAATAAATACTTCATAAAAAGTGAGTGTCAATACTGAACAAAGTTAAAAATGTCATGTCCTCAAAGAGATTATCCTTGACCCTCAGTCTAAATTAGCTTCCTCTCTTACATTCTCTCAAGCTGTGTGTTTCCCTTTATAGCATTTGCTGCCGTCAGTAACCGTGCATGGATTATCTCTGTGACTGTTCAACTTAGCAGATGCAAACTCAGTGCTGAGTTCGGAAGATCACGTGTGGCCTGGGAAGAACTCTGTGTCTGTAGCCAGGGCATTTCCCACTTGGATCTGGTCGTTGTTCTTTTGAGGGAGCAAGGGGTTCAGTGCTACTGAGTTTTCCAATTTTTCATATAACCCAGAACCTTTGACTTTTTATAGGAAATGTCTTGGTTTTAAAATGTAAGGAAATAATTCAGTTTAAAAAAGACATTGTGGGACACTTGGCTGACTCAGTTGGTAGAGCACGTGACTCTTGATCTTGGGGTTGTGAGTTCGAGCCCCACGTTGGCTATGGAGATTACTTACAATAAATAAATAAATTAACTAAAAAAAGACATTGTGTGGGCCAACCAAATTCATCTGTGGGTCACGATAGATCTGAGAGCTGTCAGTTTACAATCTCTGGTTTCTATCTGTCTCCACGATTAGACTGTTATGGTCACCACTGTTTTTACACTGCCTGCCACAGTAGGGGTACATAGGAGGCATTAAATATTTACCGAAAGAAAGAGAAAGAAGGAAGGAATAAAGAATAAAAGACTGCAATTGGGGGCGCCTGGGTGGCTCAGTCATTAAGAGGCTGCCTTCGGCTCAGGTCATGATCCCAGGGTCCTGGGATGGAGACCCACATTGGGCTCCCTGCTTGGCAGGAAGCCTGCTTCTCCCTCTCCCACTCCCCCTGCTTGTGTTCCTGCTCTCACTATCTCTCTCTCTGTCAAGTAAATGAATAAAATCTTTTTAAAAAAAGACTGCAATTGATTTATTTTTTCTCTCTGTAAAGAATTACATTTGAAAAATTGCCAATATTGGGGATATTAGACGGTCTGAGCAAGTTGATAGATTTTGTAATTAAGAGTTCTATGGTAGTTAATATAGACTAAGAAAGAAAAAGCCTCACTGCTTCTCTGTATAACTTTTAGGGAAAAACAAAATGATGGGTTTTGTTGCTTTTATAACCGAATGTTAATAAGATGAAAAAAATGTTTCGACTACCTCAGAAGCAAAATTTGCAGTGTGTAAGTATTTTATTGAAAAGACTGTTGGTTGCATATTGTCAAACCAATTTTTGTTTGCTGGGAAATAGAATTTAATCTCTGACCTCAAGTTTTATTGTGTGATGAGCTCACAAAATACACTGAACTGCAGATTTCCATGGTAGTATGATTTGTGTACTGACATGAATTCTGGAAGTCATTGCAGCTGTCTTTTGGTGAAAAATAGGAAAAGAGAGGCTTTGGGGAGCTTAGATTTCCAGAGCCAATGGAAGGGGGAGACCCTTAAATGCTAGATTATTTAGAAACTGTCTAAATCGAAGTGGCTGTCTTTGACATATTTGTAAATTTAAGGATTCCTAGAGATTTGTCTTTGGGGACACAAAATGTGCATTAGTAACTAGAGTGGTCTGCTGATCAGATTACTGGATTGCAAAATTGAAGATAACAAATGTTCCTAACAGATACGTGTGTCTCCTGTACTATGTTAGGCACTGCAGACCCAGAAAGTAAGTATTGAAAGTGACGGTGGAGGGGGGCCATCTGCCATCTCTGTGCTGAGGGAGCTTACAGTCGAGTTGGGGAAACAAGACCAATAATTGGGGAAGGATGAAAGACTCTGTGATTAAAGGCTAAGCCATGTGTTAGACTATAATTGTCACAGGAAATCAGAGGGTAAAAATCACAGCAGGCTACCTAGATTAGGTAAGACTGCCACTAAAGCTTCAAGAAAGTATCATTACACTTTAGAGAAGGAAAGAATATACATCTCTATCATGGGCCTCTCTGCTTCTCAAAGTATGTTAATTTTGATCTTGGACTTTTCAAAAAGAGAGAGAGAGAAAAAAAGTAAAAGTTGTTTCTTTGTCTACTATCAATTTACATATTCAAAATATTTTTCTTTTGTAATTCCCATGTTCAACCAGTCAACAAGTCCTATGATTTCTTTGTTCAAATTGTGTTTCTTACTGTAATACCCTAGTTGAGGACTTTATAATTTCATGCATGGATTTTGATTTGTCTAAGTTCACTCAGCAAGTGGCAAAGCCAAGAAGAGAACCAAAGTCCTGGGCTTTGTCTCTGATCTCATATGGTATGGTCCACCCTCTACAAGCTTAAAATATTCTCTATTATTGGTTAAATAAACCATAGCACATTCTTATGATGGAGTAGTATGCAGCCATCGTAAATTATGATTTATATTTACATTTATTCCTGTGGAAGTTGTTCACAGTGTGATAGTGAGTGAAAAAAGCAATTAGTAAATATCCCATTTTTATAAACATATCATCTTTATGTACATGCTTGCATGAGAAAGATCTGGAAGTTTTATTCTAAAACATTAACAATGGTTGCTCTGAGTAGTAGGATTTTAGGTAATTTAGGGTTTTTTTGTAATTTCTCATTTTTTGACATTGCTCATGAATTACTTGTGTAATTAATAAATAATAATGTTAACATCCCCCTTTTCATTTTTTAAAAATTATTTATTTATTTGAGATAGAGAAAAAGAGAGTGAGAGAGAGAGCAGGGAGAAGTAGGCTCTCCATTAAGCAGGGAGCCCGATGTGGGGCTTAATCCCAGGACCCTGGGATCATGACCTGAGCCCAAGGCAGATGCTTTAACCAACTGAACCACCCAGGTGCCCCCACACCTTTTTCAGTTTTTTAAACAATTTTATTTATTTTGAGTAATCTCTACACCCAATGAGGGGCTTGAACTCACAACTCCAATATCAAAAGTCATATGCTCCACTGACCGAGACAACCAGCCGCCCCAACATCCCCTCTTTCAAAAATCATGAAGGGCTCTTACTGCTTACACAAGCAGTTAGAAAGATTAAAAACCCTGGTTACATATTTTGATCACCTGGGTTATTATCATTTTTTTAAAAGATTTATTTACTTATTTATTTTAGAGAGTGTGTGAGCTGGGGGGGCAGGAGTGGGGGTAGAGGGAGAGGGAGAGAGAATCTCCAGCAGACTCCCTGCTGAGCAGGGAGCCCAGATGTGGAGCTCGATTCCAGGGCCCTGAGATCATGAGCTGAGCCGAAATCAAGAGTCGGTCACTCAACTGAGTGAGCCATCCAGGAGCCCCTGGTTCTGGCTTTTTTGAAAAGATTTTGTTTGTTCTAATGTGCATCCAGCTCTTACCTGGGAACAAACTAGAACTACAAAATCTTGGGTTCAACCCCAGATCTATGGAGACAGAAACTCTGGGGCTGGGGCGTCACAAGCTGTTTTAATGTTTCCTGCCAAAATCTCAGAACCACTACTATTGAGTAAAAGCTTGGCTTGACACTTAGGCTTCTTCATGTAGCCTCTGCCTCCCTGAACTTATTCTTGCACTCCAACCAGGCAAGTTTATTGTATGTTTCCTGAGGCTCCGTGGCTGAGTCCACCTCTTCTCCCATGCTCTTGACTCTTCTTGACATGCCTGGTTTCTCTCGCTGCAAGCCACCCAAATTTTAGCTGTTCTTCAAGGCCCAGTTCATGTCTTACCACCTCTGTGAAGCCTTTCTGCACCTCTCCAGCCCTCCCACTACTAGATCTCCCTCTTCTCTGACATTCATTTATTTCTTCAATAAGTATTTATTTCATGCTTGTTATTTGTGATGTATTGAATGAAATACAAAAGAATCACATCAGGGTCCCTTCAGAGGGTTTTTACTTGTTTATACATGGGATTAAAAGAGGAAAAGTGGATGTGGAAGGAGATGAGATGAGGACTGCCAGGATGCCAAATTAGGAGGTGTGAGGAAGGGTGGTTAGAAGATCAGGGAGGCAGTGGGGTTGAAAACCATAGTGTGGATCATTTATTTCAGGAGACAACCGTAAGAAGAAAGGAAAGGCGACTTCTTCCATTTACCATACCTTTTCTTATGTATGTATGTATGCATGCATGCATGTATGTATGTATGTATGTATTTAAGAGAGGGAGTGAGAGTGAGAGAGAGAGAGAGAGCATGAATTGGGGGGAGGAGCAAAAGGAGAGGGAGAAACAGACTCCCTGCTGAGCGGGGAGACTGACGCGGGGCTGGAGCCTGCCATGGGGCTCGATCCTGGGACTCCAGGATCATGACCTGAGCAGAAGGCAAATGCTTAACCAACTGAGCCACCCAGGCGCCCCACACCATACCTTTTAAAGGAACAATTTTCCCTCCTATTTATAAAAGTAATTGTTTATTGCAGAAAATTTGGAAAATACAGAAAAACAACTACCACTTAGATTCCTATCATCTGAAGATAAACATTGTTATTTCTTTGTTGTGTATCTTTTTTCTTTAAAAAATGACTAAATGTTCATAGCCATAGATAAAATATATTGTATAATAAGATCATATTAAACATACTATCTGGGGAACCTGGGTGGCTCAGTTGTTAAGTGTCTGCCTTGAGCTCAGGTCATGGTCCCAGGGTCCTGGGATCGAGTCCCACATGGGGCTCCTCGCTCAGTGGGAAGCCTGCTTCTCCCTCTCCCACTCCCCCTGCTTGTGTTCCCACTCTCGCTGTGTCTCTCTCTGTCAAATAAATTAAAAAAATCTTAAAAAAAAGTAAAAATAAACATACTCTCTTATAACCCGCATTTTTTTGTTACTTGAATTTTTAAGTCAATACACTTTCATATATCTTCCTGTCATTAAGTTTTAATGATTTTATACATATGTGTATATATATATATACATATATATTTTTTTTCTTTTCTTTTTTTTTTTTTAAAGTAGTCTCCACACCCAGCGTGGAACCCAATGTGGGGCTTGGACTCATGATCCTGAGATCAAGAGCTGAGCGAGATGAAGAGTCAGTCGCTTAAATGACTGAGCCACCCAGGGATTCCCAAATGATCATAATATATATATGCATATATATATAACATATATATTTTTAAAGATTTTATTTATTTATTTAACAGAGAGAGACACAGCAAGAGAGAAGGAATTCAAGCTGGGGGAGTGGGAGAGGGAGAAGTAGGCTCCCCATGGAGCAAGGAGCCCGGTGCGGGACTTGATCACAGGACCCTGGGATCATGACCTGAGCTGAAGGCAGATGCTTAACTGACTGAGCCACCCAGGCGCCCAGATCATAATATTTTTTTTGAAAGAATTTATTTATTTATTTGACAGAGAGAGACACAGCGAGAGAGGGAACACAAGCAGGGGTAGCAGGAGAGGGAGAAGCAGGCTTCCCGCTGAGCAGGGAGCCCAATGTGGGGCTTGAACCCAGGACCCTGGGATCATGACCTGAGCCAAAGGCAGACGCTTAACGACTGAGCCACCCAGGCGCCCCCAGATCATAATATTTTTTTATGGTCACAGAATACTTCACAATTTAAACAGTCCTTCTATTATTAGATTTCCCCCCCATTTGTTCCTTTTTCTATTTGTGGGTTACATTTGTATTCCTTTAGTTCTCCTTTAAAATGCTCAGGCAAATGTTTATTTATCACGAAATATTTTCTTTGACACACTTTTCAGGACTGAATAGTTGTTTGGAAATCCAACTCTTTCTCTTTCACACCTTTCTATAGCAAAAGATATGTCCTCAGTGTTAGTTTCTTTTCTTTCTGAGAAATGTCCTCAGTGTTAGTTTTCAATTCTTCTACTGAGATTTTAGTTTCTGATAACATATTTCTAACTTCTAAAATCTTTCTTTTTCCTGATATCTGATCTTTTTAGAATATCTTATTCTTGTTTTGTGGTGCAATATCTTATCTCTCTGAGTTTTTTTTTTAAACTTTCTTCTTCCTACATTCTTTCTGTTTCTTCCAACTTGCTATTTTCCATTTGTTGCTTCGGTGTTTGTGGTGTTTGTGAAGTTAGAGGAAATAGTGCACAAGCCCACACTCATTTCTGAAACCAACTGCAATTTCAGGGGTTCCCCAGACCACTTTAAGTTTGAAAATTCCTGAAAAGGACTCACAGAACTCACAAAAGCTGTGTTTTGGGAAGAGGAAGGATGAGAGGGTGTGGGATGATGAACCTTTGGATTCCTGGATGACTACAGGGTCAGCCATGGTATAGAACTGCAGTTACGCTGCTATCAGTTATTGGAGGTAAAAGTTAACAATGGAATTTAGAAATGATGGATCCAGCTCCAAGGATCTGGCACACTAGATGCATACAGAAATGCAAAATAACAAGAAACAAGCTAAATATACAATGCCTTGGTTATTGCTCTCAGCCAAAATGAAAGTAAAGGAGAATGTTGGGGCTGATCTTGACACCGGGCCAATCTTGGATTGTGTCTGACAGAGGAACACTTCTACTTAGAACTGTAAAACAGAAGGCATATAAATTTGCCCTTCAGCCAATATTGATTTAACATGTTCAGTGGAAACCTGTAAGATTACCCTAGCCCACATAGGGTGTTAATTTAAAACAATATAGAATATCTGGTGGACAAAAACATTATTACTTTAATTAATTCCCTGTTAGAAGGTTAGAAGCTGGGGTGCTGCCACAGACAAATTCTCGGTACAGCAACCCTGTGTGGAGTACAGATTGAAGCTAAAGGTAAAAGCCAGTGAGCACCACCCAGCAGAGACCACGGGGATTTGGGACCATAAAATTCCCATTTGAAAGATTACTAAACTTAACTGAAACTGCCTCTATGACTGAAGGACATAAAATAATCTTGAAACCTGAAATACCCCAAATGTCTTGGGTGATGTTGAAGAAATAGTCTAATGGGGAGATAAGTGCCCAGAAGTATTTAATAATAAGATGGAAAGGGTTTGTGTGAGGACATGTTACCATGGGAATGCTGGGGATTCATCGTTTTGTTGTAAGAAAGCTTTGGCTGAAAACCAAGCAGTGGCTTGTATAGTAAAGAATTTAGTTTTGCCCAAAGAGAGTTCTGGCCTTTGCCTTAGGCTTCTGGGAGGCAATTTCTAAGCCCCTCTCGATGTCATGCCAGAAGGAATGTTTTTGTTTCCTGGGCACTGTGAGCCCGGCCAATGACATGAGTTAGGGTGGGTTCTTTGGGTCATGCCAAATCATCTTGACCTCCTGAGGGGTTGGAGACTGAGATCAGCCATGTGGACAGTTGGCTCTTCTTGTAAGATGGAGTCCCAATAAAAACTCTGGACTCAGGGTGAACTTGCTTGGTTGGCAAGACTCTGTGCCTGTTGCCACACATTGTCACTGGGAGGAGTTAATGCTGTCTCTGACGCCTCAGGGAGAGGACAGGAAAGCTCTATGTTTAGACTCTGCCCTATGCACCTCCTCCCTTGGCTGATTTTAATTTGTATCTTTTAGCTATGGTCAACCATAACTGTGAGTCTAACAACTTTTAGTAAGTTCTGTGAATCCTTCTAGCAAATGATCAAACCTGAGGCTGGTCTCGGTGATCCCCAAATTTACAACTGTTGTCACAGGAGAGGGTAGTCTTGTGGACTGTCACCTCGAACTTTGCAGTGTCTGTCTTTCCTCTTAGAGCCTTTCTTTGGATATCTGTTGCTATCTGAGTGTCAGCTTCCATCTAAGCATGGGTGGTTACAAAGTTGTGCGTGGTACCTATTCACTGTACTTCACAGTAGGCTACTTAGTGGGGAACCTCCAAGTAGGTCTTTGCTCTTGGGCAGGTCAAATTTTGTAAAAAAAAAAAAAAAGACCCTGTCAAATCCTACATAAGGGAGATGGCTGGTTATCAATGTTCTGCAAGCCGAGGAAAGAAAAGAAGGTGCCAGTCTAAGTATCCAGGATGTGTTCCTTGGTGCCCCCCAGTCCCAAGTCCCTCTCTACTTACCCTCCAGAAATAGTATCTTTTGTGGGGGTGAGACAGTCACTTGTCTATTGGTAGCTGGAAAGGGAAATGAGGATCTGATTGCTTCTCAAGGAGACTTCCAACAGTCCTCTTCTTTTATTCTCTTTCTCCACTCCACCCCTCGCCCATTTTATTTTTAATTACTTTTTAAAAAAAATATGTTATTATTTATTTATTTGCTAGAGAGAGAGAGAGGGAACACAAGCAGAGGGAGAAGCAGGCTCCCCGCTGAGCAAGGAGCCCGATGCAGGACTCGATCCCAGGACCCTGGGATCATGACCTGAGCCGAAGGCAGACGCTTAACGACTGAGCCACCCGGGCGCCCCACCCCTACCCCATTTTAGCTCCACTTCCAGTGGTATCTGGTGCCACCCTTTCCTGAACCTTTTGGGGCTTCTCTGCTGTGAATCCAGTTGCTTCTTGGCTTTCTTTACTTAGGATGTAGTTTAGGATGTAGTTTTACCAGGGTGTTAAATCATTTGTCACTCAATTATCTGCTTTCCAGCGTCCAACAATTTTGGTACTTTGTTTCCTCTCTTTTTCTCTCTGTCTATGGGTTTGTTGTTTTCACTGAAACCCTTTGGGTGAACTGGGTCACTTCTGTTGGGTTCAGCAAGAGCCAAGTTTAGGATTTCACTTGATTTTGCTTAACATGTTTAGCATTGGGACCAAATGCTTCTAAAAACTGGAAGGAGTGTGGGGGATCATATATGGAGTCTGCCCTCTTCTTTCCCACATGGTGAAACTGAGGCCTCAAGATGGGAAGAGACTAGTGTACTCTCATGCAGCTAGCCAGGGACAGGCGCTGGGACTGGAGCCCAGATCTGGTGGTGTCTGGGCTACCAGTCCTTGTTACTATGTCCACTGTCTTCCTGGAGATAATAAGGAAGCCCATCACAGAGCTCAGCCCAAAGTTTTCAACCAGGATCTATAGAGATGTTTTGGAGTTCTGTATATGTTTGGCTCAGATTTCTTTTTTTTTTTTTAATTTAATTATTTGAGAGAGAGAGCAAATGCATGCATGAGTGGGGGAGGGGCAAAGTGAGAGGGAGAGGAAGAGAATCTCAAACAGACTTCCCACTGAGCGTGGAGCCCGACTTGGGACTTGATCCCACTACCCTGAGATCATGCCTTGAGCCAAAACCAAGAGTTGGATGCTTAACCGACTGGACCACCCCAGATTTCATTTTTTTTTTAAAGATTTTATGTACTTATTTGACAGAGAAAGATGCAGCGAGAGAGGGAACACAAACAGGGGGAGTGGGAGAGGGAGAAACAGGCTTTCACGCCAAGCAGGGAGCCCGATGCGGGGCTCGATCCCAGGACCCCGGGATCATGACCTGAGCCGAAGGCAAACGCTTGATGACTGAGCCACCCAGGCACCCCCCCCCCAGATTTCATTTTAAAGTAGATTTAAACCACAAATGTTTATATTTTGCTAATTTATACAATAAAGCACTACTTTTACTGGATTAAAAAAAATCCCTTTATTGTTATTTTAGCGTGATTTTGGGAAAGAGTAGAAGTAAATGCACAGGTTCAATCTTCCATGTTTACCCAGAAGTGAAGACTTTGTTTTCTGTATCCTTCCTGCCCTCCACTATGATCTAGGTTGGCCCTGAGGACCTTTAGGGTAGATAATAATGTTCTCCACTTTCTTTTTTAATTTAAATTCAATTAGCCAACATACAGTACATCATTAGTTTTTGATGTAACGTTCAATGATTCATCAGTAGCATATAACACCCAGTGCTCATCACATCACGTGCCCTCCTTCATGCCCATCACCCACTTACCCCATCCCCCCACCCACCTCCCCTCCAGCAGCCATCAGTTTGTTTCCCCAGAGTCAAGAGTCTCTCATGGTTTGTCTCCCTCTCTGATTTCTTCCCATTCAGGTTTCTCTCCCTTCCTCTATGATCCTCTGAGCTATTTCTTATATTCCACATATGAGTCTCCACTAACCTCTTAGGATGTAAGAGAAAGGCGGCCTATTAAAATGATTATTTTTTAGTTAAGTGGATGATAAGGTTTAAAATTTTTTACTGGACTTTTTAAAAATTGAAGTATAGTTGACACACAATGTTACATTAGTTTCAGGTGCACAACCTAGTGATTTGACACATCTATATGTAATGCTGAGCTCACCACACGTGTGGTTACCACCTGTCACCACACAACGCTATTACGGTGCCATTGGCTATATTCCCTATGCTGTACCTTGCCTCCCCGTGACATGTTCATTCCATAACTGGAAGCCTGGACCTCCCACTCCCCTTCCACCTGCCAGCTGCCCCCCTCCTTCCCTCTGGCAGCCATCAGTTTGTTCTTTGTACTGTTAGGGTTTAAAATTTTATCCTTGATAATCTGGGTTTATGCTGTTTGATCACGCATAACATGAACAGGGAAAGTGGGATAACAAAGTGTCCAGGGGGAAGACATAACAGAAGGTAACTATGGAAGAATAAATAGCTACAAGCAGAAAACAATAAAGAGAAAACAGAAGAGAGAAATTGTTCTTCTAGCTTTCTTTTCTCTCTTTCCCCCTCTTTCTTTTTGTACTTGAGGGGCATAATCCAATTAAGAATTCATTCTTGGGATGCCTGGCTGGCTCAGAAAGTAGAGTATGCGGCTCCTTTTTTTTTTTTTAAGATTTATTTATTTATTTGACAGAGAGAGACACAGCGAGAGAGGGAACACAAGCAGGGGGAGTGGGAGGGGGAGAAGCAGGCTCCCTGCAGAGCAGGGAACCCAAGGCAGGGCTTGATCCCAGGATCCTGGGATCATGACTTGAGCCGAAGGCAGACGCCTAACGACTGAGCCACCCAGGCGCCCCTAGAGCATGCAGCTCTTGATCTCAGAGTTGTGAATTCAAGCCCCACGTTGGGTAAAAAACTTTATTAAAAAAAAAAAAAAGGAAAAAAATTCACTCTTACTGCTTAATAATAATAATAATAAACCTCCATTTGAATTTTATCATAGATCTTTGAGGAGAATTAAAGTCTTACAGTTATTCTCTCTTAAGAGAGAATGTTATGTTTGGGGTAAATACCCAGTTGTGCAATTGCTGAAAAAAAAAGAGAGAGAGAGAATGTTATGTCTCTTAAGTACATTGTTATGTATTAAGAAACACAGCAATTAGAATGTGTGGACCTTGTTTGGACCCTGGTTTGAGCAAACCAACTATAAAATGTCATTTTTGAGCCAAATTAGGATATTTGATTTTGGAGTGGGTATTAGATGACGTTAATTTTATTAGTAGAGCTAATGATATTGTGGTTATATACAGAAATGTCCTCATTTTGTATAGGTGCATAGAGACAATGAAATGAAATTTGCTTGACAATATTAAAACATCACTGCAGGAACATAAAGGAGAAGAATGCCAAAAGAGAGTAGAGGAAGCAAGTGTGGCGAAATGGCCATACCTGAATTTGGGGAGGAGTTCACTGTATTATTCTGTTTGTAATCTTTCATAATAAACAGTTTAAAATGATATTTAGAGTTCTACCAGTTAACTCTCTGCCAGTTAACTCTATGGCCTCTACTACTGAAAAGATTTTACTGTGCCTGCAATAAATGAAAATTCAAAAGCATAAAAAAGGGCACATGTAAACAAGAAATGAAGATATGGATGCTGACCCTACCTGGGAAAGGGAGCTCTGGAACACACTGACAATTTGTAGAAACAAAATGAGAATGACAATGTTAGCAATAAAAATAAGAGCTAACACTTACAATGCCTAGGGCATAGCCATCTTGCTATGTATGAGGTCCCGTGTTTATCTCACTTATATGACCCCACAGGCTTATGAGCTAGATACTGTTAGCATCACTTTTTTACAAATGTGGAAACTGAGGTACAGAACTTTTAAGTAACTTGCCCAAGGTCCCTTGCCTGGAAAATTGGCAAGCCAGGATTTTCATCCTGCCCAGAGACCATATTCTTTACCTTCAAAAACCTGGCCCATAGCAAAATAATTGTTTTTGGAATGCATAAAGCCATGGCGATTTTTTTTTTTTTTTTGGAAAAGCACTTGTTAGCATTTAATGAACGCCCTCAAATGTGGCTTCAAGCTACTAGAACGCAGGCGCCCCCGACACCCTTAATCTTCTCCTCTGCTCTTCTACTGAAGAATTTGGCCTTCACGATGACAGGCTGTTTTGGGAGTTTTCCCTTTCCCAAAACTTTGTAGTAGCCCGATCGCACCACATCAATGATAGGAGCAGCTCCAGTCTTGTTTTTGGCAGCATTTACCCGTGTCTGCTCACTGACCAAGGTCCACAGTTTATCAAGGTTGACAGTTGGGCAGAAGCTCTGGTTCCTCTTTAAGTGGTAATGTCTCATACCAACTTTTCCAAAGTATCCTGGGTGATATTTGTCGAAGTTGTTCCTGTGGTGATGCATGCCACCAGCATTACCCCGGCCTCCTGGGTGCTTCCGGTGCTTGCCGATGCGGCCGTGGCCGTGGCTCACGTGGCCCCAAAGTTGCCGGGTCTTCCTCAGTCTGGATGGCATGTCGGGAGCTCAGACGGAAAAGGAGCCATGGCGATTTTGACCAAGGAGCTTTTTGCTCAGTGCTTTATAGATGTAATTTATGTACATTTGGGGTGTCTGGGTGCACAGTTGGTTGAGTGTCTGACTCTTGATTTTGGCCCAGGTCATGATCAAGTCCTGGGTCAGGCTTTGCGCTCAGTGTGGAGTCTGCTTGAGATTCTCTCTTTCCCTCTCCCTCTGCCCCTTCCCCCGCTAGCAACACACACACACTCTCTCTAAATAAATAAAGAAATACATAAAATCCTAAAAAAATTATTGTACATTTATTTATTTATTTTTTAAAGATTTTATTTATTTATTTGACAGACAGACAGCAAGAGAGGGAACACAAGCAGGGGGAGTGGGAGAGGGAGAAGCAGGCTTCCCGCGGAGCAGGGAGCCGGTCCCAAGACCCTGGGATCATGACCTGAGCCGAAGGCAGATGCTTAATGACTGAGCCACACAGGCGCCCCAAATTACTGTACATTTAAAAAGTAGAAATGCACCTGCAGCCCATCTCCTGTGCGTGTAGTTTCTGGAAATTTGTAGGATAACTATGTTCATATTTTTCAACTCTAGCATTTGTGATTTGATTTTTCCCGGGTGGAAAATATGTCCTTTCTCACACAGTAGTGAGTGCCAGGTAAATTCTGTTCTTGGGCCGCCCAAAGGGGACTTCTGGGAGAAGGGGAGGGGTTGGCTAGAACTGCAACATTTGACACCAGCTGGCTCCCCTACACGTGGGGCTTCGTTTACACACATTTTAACACTATTTTTTCCCCATGGCAACAGAATGATTACAGAAATTAGCTGCTTTTGAGTAAGACAACAGTGGATGAAACTGGTTTTGTCTAACACGTTTAGCACTGGGACCAGAAGCAAACACTCTGAAAACTGGAAAGGGTGTGGGGGATCATAGCCATCCACACCTATGATTCAGGTAGTTTTAAAAATCACTCATATTTCTACTTTTTTTCAAAAGAGCACTTGGATGAAACTGTTGGAGAGACGCCTGGGTGGCTCAGTTGGTTGAGCGCCTGCCTTCGGCTCAGGTCATGATCCCAGGGTCCTGGGATCAAGTCCCACATGGGGTTCCTTGCTCAGCGGGGAGCCTGCTACTCCCCCTGCTTGTGCTCTCTCTCTCTCTCTCTCTGACAAATAAAATCTAAAAAAAGGAAAAAAAAAAAAGAAACTGTTGGAAAGTGAAATCTATTTGGGAAAGTAAAAGTGACCTCTAAATGAGCTCTTCTGTTCATTCTGATGCGTTCTGTCCACTGCACACAATGGGCCCACCGTTAACAGTGCTCTTCCCATATTAAAAAAAAAAAAAGTGTCAAGTGCTCTTTTGAAAAAAAGTAGAAATATGAGCGATTTTTTTAAATTTTTTTATTGTTATGTTAATCACCATATATTACATCATTAGTTTTTGGTGCAGTGTTCCATGATTCATTGTTTGTTCATAACACCCAGTGCTCCATGCTGAACGTGCCCTCCTCAATACCCATCACCAGGATAACCCATCCCCCTCCCCCCCTCCCCTCTAGAACCCTCAGTTTGTTTTTCAGAGTCCATCATCTCTCATGGTTCGTCTCCCCCTCTGACATACTCCCCTTTTCTTCCTCTCCTGTTATCTTCTCTTTTTCTTTTTCTTTTTTCTTAAAATATGTTGCGTTATTTGTTTCAGAAGTACAGATCTGTGATTCAACAGTCTTGCACAATTCACAGCGCGAAATATGAGCGATTTTTAAAACTACCTGAATCGTAGGTGTAGATGGCTAAGAACGACTCAGGTATGCACTCCATGCCTGTGGTTTCAACTCTGGGACTTTTGCATGAGTAGGAAGAGGAAGAACCAATTTTCTTGAAATAAGATCAAAGATGTCCTCACCCATGGTTAATGTCACAGTCTTCGCTAGCCAGCATCTCAATTGTGAATATTCCAATGGCAGAAAGAGAAGAATGAAAATAAAAACAAGGACAGAGCAAGATGGAGGAAGATTATAGGGTGTGCCGACAGAGTTTATAGCAAAAGGAAAGCAGTGGAGTCCCGCTCAGGACAGAGGTGTGTGTAGGGTAGAGCTGCAGGTAGTAATTGAAATTTATATAGACTTTGGCTAAACTGTGACTACCACCCACATTATCCCCATAATCTCCCAGGTCAGATGTGCCATTCAGTGTGATATGCTCACTCTCACAACAGGGGCTACAAGTTAGAGAGAGCTCCAAGGTGGTTACCGAAATGTCCGATGAAAACAAAGGACAAAAAGAACACTTTGATGCACAGAAAGAGCAATCGGAATTGGTTTGCTGGAGGGACTCTGGACGCAGAGAGGTGGGGGGCGTTCCCCCCACAGGCCTTCCGGTCACCAACTGCAGGATGTAGAGCAGAGAGTGTTTTATGAGACCATATGTTAGTGACTGCATTTATCCCATGATATTGCAGATTTTCTTTCTTTTGTAGTCACATAGGCATTCCCTATATGGCTACTAGTGTCATAATAATCAATAAAAGTGATCACTTACTGAGTGATTACTGTAACAGACACATGACTTGGGAATCCCCAAAGGAATGGATGCTGCTCAGACCAAAATGCCAGAGGCACACTACGGTATTACCAGTCTCATTCAACAGAAAAAGAATCCGAGTCTCAGAGGGGTTAAGTAACTTGCCCAAGGTCACACAGCAGGTATATGAAGAAGCCTTCATCTGTCTGCTTTGTAAGCTCAGGCTCTCCATATGAGTGGGCATATCCAGGAGGCACATTTCTGGGAACTGTGTCTTTTGAACACATTTGTATAGGATATTATCATCTTAACACATTTAAATAAAACATAAAGTGTACTTTGTTTCCACTGTTTCTATCAGGGTACTTCTGGGTTCCAGGTTCTGAAACTTTCCTCTTCCCACAAATGAGGCAACTAACTTCCTCCCTCACCTCCATTGTGGGCAGAACCCTTTAATTCGGGTCCTAGCCCGTGAATTTAAGGAAACGTGGCCCAACAAACAGGGACTAAGCACCAGTCACAGTCTCTGTGCCTCTGTTCTTTGGTTTGGTAACCTGGTGTTCTTTCTTTCTTTTTTTTTTTTTTAAGATTTTATTTATTTATTTGTCACAGAGAGAGAGCACAAGCAGGGAGAGCAGCAGAGGGAGAGGGAGAAACAGGCTCCCACTGAGCAAGAACCCCGATGCAGGACTTGATCCCAGAACCCTGGGATCATGACCAGAGCCGAAAGCAGACACTTAACCAACTGAGCCACCCAGGCATCCCCTGGTGTTTTTTCTCATCTAGTCCTGTTACTTGGATTTTTAGCACCTTGTGTCCAAGTTCCCATCTCCATCACTTGCTTAGATCCTAGGCCTTCAGGGACTTAGATACTCTTGCTTTTGACAGTTCCTTCCAGAAGCCTACAATCTCACACCGAGTTCTTAAATCTGGTCGGGCCTGGGATTCCTGCTGCCTGACTTGCGCTTTGCCTTGCAGGGCCTCTTAAGGTACCTGGTCCTAGATTCCTGTCCCCACATTTGGCCTGTCCGTGGGTCTCCCCATGAACCCATGCTGGATTTTTCCAATGCTGGCCACTTGCCTAGATCACCACATTTTCTCTATTGACATGTGTTTAGACTGTCAAGTTTTGCATGCTGGGTAACTTTCTCTACGCCCCAGAAGCTTTCTTCTTCAAATGTGGTCCTACCCAAATGGGCAAACTTGTATGGAGTCTTGTGGCCTTCCTTTCTCCCCTCCCTGGCGAGGTTAACCAGGATCCTTATAGCAGGGTTCCAAGTTGTAAAGTTTTCTTTACCTAGAAATGTTCTTTCTCTACCTCCTCCATTTTTGCATATGCAAATCCAACTGACCAGTTAAGGAGCAGCTCCAAGGTCACACCTTTTTGAAGTGTGATCCCACAGCTGGCAATAATATTTCCTTCCTTTGTCATCCAATAGCATTTTATTTTTAATCTCTTTGATGGTACTGATTACAAGCTCACATGTATTAGGTTTAATTAAACTATAAGCTTCTTGATGTCAGGTGGCACTGCAAAAACATCTGTAAGTGAGCTGGCACCATGGCTGGCTATAGAAGTCGTCTAATAAATGCTCATCAAATGAATACATACTTTGTATAGCTACTTTTCTCTTCTTTAGTTTCAAGCAGTGGAAGAAACAAATAATGAGTCTCAAATTCTAGTCTTAGCATGGCTACCTACCTAGTCCGCCAACTTGACCAAACTACCATAAAGTATCTTTATCTCAGTTTGTCCACTGAAGAAGTAGTACTAGAAATACTTCTAATGGAGGGCACCTGGCTGGCGCAGTCTATAGAGTGCGTGACTCTTGATCTTAGGGTTGTGAGTTTGACCCCCACATTGGGTGTAGAGAGTACTTAAAAATAAAATCTTAAAAAAAAATACTTCTAGGGGCGCCTGGGTGGCTCAGTCATTGGACGTCTGCCTTCGGCTCGGGTCATGATCCCAGGGTCCTGGGATTGAGCCCCGCATGGGGCTCCCTGCTCCGCGGGAAGCCTGCTTCTCCGTCTCTCACTCCCCCTGCTTGTGTTCCCTCTCTCACTGTGTCTCTCTCTGTCAAATAAATAAAATCTTTTAAAAATAAATAAATAAATAAATACTAAGAACAAAGAATGCATTTATAAAAAAAAATACTTCTAATGGATCATGGGTAATGTGTATACAAGAATAGAGATGTCCTATATAGGCTTTGCGACAGGATAGATTTCCTACAAGTTGCCCTTGCCAAGATTGGAAATAAAATGAGGTCCAGAACAGGAATGGTGTGAGGTTGGGTATAGAAGCATAATGGACTGCCCGACTGCGGGGTAGCTGCATACGTTGAAGGACACAACCAGCGGAAATGGTGCCTTCAGCAAGACTGAAATCATGGCAGGTCCAGAAACTGATGCTCAATTCCATTTCACTTGGTATCAAAAAATATTTCAACTCTTATACTCTCACAAGTAGAATGAATTGTGTACTGGCTACATATGGGGGCATTGCTTTGATGATCTTATACTTCAAGTTAAGGTCTAAAAAAACACCAGCTGTGAAAGCAACATAAACGAATTTTAACCTGTACCTCATCTGTTAAGTTCCCATGCCTGGAAAAGCTAATGCCAACTCGTCATATTGTACTCAATTTGTACAATAAATTATGAATCTGGAAAAAAAAAAGAAGCATAACGGACTGAATGCTAATGTCCAGTCTATGATGTTGAAAGCGGACCTGGGTTGGGGGTCCAGACACCATTCTGTGTAGGGAAATGGTTATAATCAGATTCCATGGATTAATTAAACCAAAGTCATATATGTAGAAAAGGCAGAAAGGATGGGGCACTGTGGATCTCCATCAATTCATGTGGACATGGTCCTATTGCAGAGAGGGCCACTTTTGAAAGCCCCCAGACTGCCTCTGGGGCCCTCCTCAACTGGCTTTTGGTGAGGTTGTGATATTGTGATTTATAATAAGAAACATATATTTAGTCTTTGTCCCCCATTTGTGGTACAGGGCTCCTAAAACCCTTGGAATTTCCTAAGGAATGAGAATTTGGTGTCTTTTGTTATGTTAATGAGGTGTCTTTGAATGACACTTAATGATGGGGGCTGGTTGCTAGGGGAACCAACCATATGACTACAAGGTTAGAACTTTCAGTCCTACCCTCTGACCTCTGGGAAGGCAAGAGGGGCCGGAGGTAGAATCACTCATCAGTGGCCAATGATTTAATCAATCAGGGCTGTGTCATAAAGTCTCCATAGAAAACCAGAAGGACAGGGTTTGGAGAGCTTCTGGGTTGGTAAACACATGGAGATTTGGGGGAGAGTGGGACGATTGGAAAGAGCATGTAACTCCTGCCCCTTCCCCATACTTACACATCTCTTTCATCCAGCTGTTCCTGTATTATATTCTTTTATAATAAATTGGCAATCTAGTAAGGAATATGCTTCTGTGAATTCTGTGAACCACTCTAGCAAATTAATCAAATCCCAAGGTAGAAGAGGTCATGGAACATCTCATCTATAGTCAGTCGATCAGAAGCACAGGTAACAAGCTAGGCTTATTATTTATTTTTTAAAAGATTTATTTATTTATTTATTTGAGAGAGAGCGAAAGCAAGAGAGATCACAGAGGGAGAGGGAGAAGCAGACTCACCACTGAGCAGGGAGCTACATGGGGCTCGATTCCAGGACCCCGGATGATGACCTGAGCTAAAGGCAGTCGCCCAACCAACTGAGCCACCCAGGTGCCCCCAAACTGGGTTTATGATTGGTGTCTGAAGTGGGGCAGGAGGGGAGCAGTCTTATAGGACTGAACCCTTAACCTGTGGAGTCTGACTCTATCCCTGGTTGATAGTGTCAGAATTGATTTGAATTGTAGGCACCTAGTTGGTGTCCCAGAATTCCTTGGTTTGGTGAATCTCTCCTACCCCATACATTAGAATTGAGTGAACACTCTAGAGATCCTCTAAACATGCTCCCTGATGGGGGTGATAGCTCAGTTAATGTCAAAATATGTGAGTCCTAACCAACTATGTGGCGAGTTACTTTGCCTTTCTTGAATATTTATAGACTCATCTTTACGAGGGCAATAAACATACCTGTACCTTTAAGAAATTTACAGTGATCAAATAATATTTGTGAATAAAAAGCGTTTTGCAGAAATGTATAGTACAACTGAAAAAAAGAGTAGATTTCAGTTCTTTTGAAATCAGTGCCACTTAGGCAGAAAACAGTTAAGTAATACTTTGTGTGTTTGGCATCATTGGGGGATTCATAAAAGTGAATTTTCTGGGTTGGCTAAGCCCTTGAAATGCCAACATAAGAAAATTATACTATACACAACTGACCATACACTCACTAAGTGAAAATATCCCATAGGATCCTGCGGTCACTTTATTCCCTTCCTCCCACACTTTGGGGCCAATTACCAATTAGGTTATATTCAAATTTGCAATTTTGCATTATTGTGAGGTTTTATTATACACGATCTTCTGTGTTCTTTATTTGTATATACTGAAAATCATTAAACATTTCTGAGGTCTTGGTTATAAATACAGTTGGGATATGATATAGGATGTTCTGTCTCTACAGTACATGAACCCAGACTGTTAAGTTTTTCTGAATAATTGAATTTGCTTTTTATAGCTTTTCTGAACTCTCCCTTTCTGCCAGGCTTCCTATGGTCATTTTTGCTTTTGTCAGAGAACTGAGAACCAGTACTTCTTTTGTTTCCCTTTTATTTGCTCCTTTTAATCTGCTATGGGTTAGAAAGCCAGTAAATCAAGCTTATTATTAGAATGATATGTGCTTCCCAGGTCACAAGCCAAGGGGAAAGAAAATATAAGGCTATCAAAATAAGTAATATAACAAACAAACAAAAAAATAGAAACAACCTAATAATGATAATATTTTGATGTCTCAGTCCTCACCTGTCTAACTGTGGGAACTCCAACTTCATTCAAATCCCCCACATAGAGCTAGAAAAAGCAAAGAATTTTTCAATTACCAGCCATACTTCCTTCTTTATTCACCAGGCCATGGGCTCTTGCCTTGTACATGGCTGATGGGGTGCTCTATCCGTTCCGAAGGTACTGGGATGAAACATGGCTGTGGCTGTCTGAGGAACTTATGCTCCATCGTACTTGTCAGACTAACCCTAACCCCAGGTGGGGACCCCCATGTGTAGTGTGGTCGTGTATGACAATCATGACCTCAGTAAGCCACGCCTCTTGTGTCCCCGCTTTGCAATGTCACTCTGCTACTCCATCAAGAGTGGAGTCTAGGGATGTCTGGGTGGCTCGGTCAGTTAAGTGTCCGACTTTTTTTTTTTAAGATTTTATTTATTTAATCGACAGAGACACAGCGAGAGAGGAAACACAAGCAGGGGGAGTGGGAGAGGGAGAAGCAGGCTTCCCGAGGAGCAGGGAGCCCGATGCGGGGCTCGATCTCAGGACTCTGGGATCATGACCTGAGCTGAAGGCAGATGCTTAACGACTGAGCCACCCAGGCGCCCCAGTGTCTGACTCTTGATTTCAGCTCATGTCGTGATCTCAGGGTCATGAGATCGAGTCCTGAGTTGGGCTCTGTGCTCAGTGTGGAGTCGGCTTGAGATTCTCTCTTTCCCTCCCCCTCTGCCCCTCTTTCCACTCGCCCGTGTGAGCAATCTCTCCCCTCTCAAATAAATAAATAAATAAATAAAATCTTAAAAAAAAAAAAAAAAAGAAAAGAGTAGAATCTACCACTCCATCCCTTGTATCCAGGCAGCTTTGTGACTTGCTTTGACTAACAGAATGGGGTGGAAGGGACATTGTGTGGCCTCTGAGGCTAGGCTGGAATGGGTCTTGCAGCTTTACTTTTGCTGTCTTGGAAGCACCGCTGCCTTATGAACAAACCTGGGCTGGCCTCTTGGAGGATGAGAGACTCCAAGGAGACAGAGGCGGAGCTGTCCCAGCTGAAGCCCCAGCCCTGTGAGCGAGAACGTCCCAGACCAGTCAGGGCCAGCCAGCCCCCGGCTAAGCCATCAGCCAACTACAACTCCCAGGTCACCCTGGCTGAGACCAGGAGAAAAACGGCCCAGCTGATCCTAGCTTAGATTGCAAGACCGTGAACAAATAAATGATTTGTTGTTTGAGGTCACTAAGTTTTGGAATGATTTGTTATGGGAGCAAAGGATAACTGAAAGAGGAAGAGAGGAAAATGCTTCTTTCCTGGCAGCCTCCCTGGTGGGTGTGGTATACCCTAAACCACTGCCTCGAGTTACCTTCATTTCACATAGAGTAAGTGGTAAAGATTTTGGTTTAGTGGTTCCTCTGTTTGACTGTGCTGTTCCTAGAGAGCTGGCACTTTTTTTTTTAAGATTTATTTATTTATTTTAGAAAGAGAGAGAGAGTGGTGGGGAGGGGCAGAGGGAGAGGGAGAGAGAGAGAGTCTCAAGTAGACTCTGCATGGAGCCTGATGCGGGGCTTGATCCCATGACTCTGAGCTGAAACCAAGAGTCAGCCACTTAACTGACTGTGCCACCCAGAACCCCAAGCGCTGGCACTTTTTAAATGGAGTGCCATGCATTGTCACCCAACCCTCATGTTCATCAGAGCCTATGCATGACCTTCCCCTCCCTGAGCACTAATGGGGTTCCTACTCCCCTGTAGCTGAGGGGTCTTACTCTGATGGCTGCTGGTGACCTCAAAAAACCCCTAGCACCATGGAGGACCCAAAATACCTTCCCTGACACTGGTGAATGAATCCATTAGAAGTGGACCCAGTTTTCTCTCTGTCCGCTGGGACTCCATTCCATCTATCTAAAGCAAGAAAAAATTGATTGATAGTAAGGCCTGAGTGGTTCTCTTTTGAGCAAAATATTTTATCTTCTATTTTTTAGACTGGTCAAAGTCCTTTTGGGATTGTCAGGATACTTGGCTATACTCTGGTTAGCTAAGGTTGCTTGATAAGTGATGACCTCCAGATAAATTGTTTTCTCTGTAAGAAGCATCTATTTTATTTTGTTTTAATTTTATTTTAATTCTAGTGTAGTTAACATAGAGTGTTATGTTAGTTTCAGATATACAACATAGTGATTCAGCAATTCCATATATGCGGAAACATCTATTTTAAAACCAGAATTTCTTGTGTGTGTGTTTTTTTTTTTTTTGCCATTCTATGATGGAAAGATTAGCTGAATGAGATTTCATCAGTAGTATGACTGTGTACAAAAAAGTTTCCTCCAGAAAAGCCCTGGATGCCCTTGTTTCAGACTGGGGGTAAAGGTATAAATCTTCAAATAAAAATAATATGAATTGTAATCTCTTATTCACTGCCATGCTTGTAAATTTGCCACCAAAATGTTAGTCAGGAAATGACATAATTGTGGCTAATAGTAAAAAGTTTTTCCCTTTATTTTTGAGATGGCAATAAAAGATTATGAACAACAGTTTGAAAATACAAATAATGAACAGTTTTAAAAGGAAATAAAAGTCATTTAATCTTGCTTCCAGTGATAGGCATTGTTAATGTTTTTTAACATGTCCTTCTAGACTGTTTGAGTGCATACACTCACTTAGGAGGAATGTCCTCAAAAGTTGGAATGCAAACTTTCTTCTGCCTCCAACTTGTATTTTACTGCAATTATTAGGTTAAAAGTTCACCAAGCCAGGAACTGTCTATTTCTCTTTAGACAACGAGGTCATTTTTATGGTGGATGACTCGTTATGCTTTGAAGACAAGGGTAAAATATGACCCAAAAGACCAGTGAATTTGGCTGTCTGCTCCATCATCCTGTGATAATGCCCGCACACCAGCAAAGCACTCGTCAATTCATTTAAGCCAAGGAGACATAAAAAACCAGACCTGTTGGTGGCCATCAAGTCAACAAAATAGACTGTCAGTTTACTATCCTTTCCCTTTTGCAGCTCTAGACCATGCGGCAATTGGTTAGTGTTCTCAAAGGGGTGAATATTACTCTCAAAGAATTACATTTGCTCAGCCTGGCTCAAGTGTGCTTCAAGGCATTCACAATTTATTGGAATCTGAAATGAAATGAGGAAAGCGTGCAAGCTGCTTTAACAAACAGATGGCTTTCATTAAATAGAACCATTAATCTTGTCCTGATTATTTACAGGAATGTGTTAGATTGCAATGTTTCCTTAATCTATTGATGAACTATCACCACAAAATATGTCACTGAAGTAAAATAATTGTTGATGTGCTAATGAAAACCACTGGAGAGACCAGAAGCCTTCCCTGCATAGAATTAGGGCAACGAAGGATCTCTTTAAGAAGTAGGAAAGGTTTGGGGTGCCTGGGTGGCTCAGTCATTAAGCATCTGCCTTGGGCTCAGGTCATGATCGCAGGGTCTTGGGATTGAGACCCACATCGGGCTCCCCGCTCCGTGGGAAGCCTGCTTCTCCCTCTCCCACTCCCCCTGCTTGTGTTCCCTCTGTCAAATAAATAAGTAAAATCTTTAAAAAAAAATCTGAATGCCATGTTCAGTTGACTAGATGATAAATCCTTTAAAAAATTCTACTGTGAATCTTTTTTTTTTTTTTAAAGATTATTTATTTATTTATTTTTGAGAGAGAGAGAGAATGAGAGAGAGAGAAAGCACATGGGGGGGAGGGTCAGAGGGAGAAGCAGACTCCCCGCTGAGCAGGGAGCCTGATGCGGGACTCGATCCAGGGACTCCAGGATCATGACCTGAGCCGAAGGCAGTCGCTTAACCAACTGAGCCACCCAGGCGCCCTACTGTGAATCTTTTTGTGTGTGTTGTTTTCACATTTTATTTTATTGTTTTTAAGCCACTTTATTGAGATGTGATTGGCGTAAAAAACTGTACATATTTAATGTGCATAACTGGATGAGTTTGGAGATAAGCTTTGAGAGATTCTCCACATAACACGCTTAGCAAGATGCCTCATTCATAGTAAGCACTCGGACAGGGTTAGTGGTGATTGCTGCAGTATTCTTGATAAGAACAAGGAGTAGAATTCAACTTTCCTGATTGCCATCAGGGTCTTTTCCTCTACACATGTCATCACAGATGATGTTTATCATGGCTGGGGCACCAGTTGGTCGGAACGAGCTCACACAGCCGCGGCGGCCATAGTGGTGTTCTCCTTCCCAGCAGGGATTGTTCCACTTAAAGTCTCACGCACACATAATACAGTGGATGTCTCCATAGCTGTTGGAATGCACATGCAGATACTCTGTGTTAATTTGGGGAGGCATTAGTGACTGGTGGAAGGAAAATAGGAATTACTTGAGTGGGGCTCAAGTCGCTGACCGTGGCACTTTGAGCAAGCCACACAACCTCTCTGTAGCTCACTTTCCTCACACCTCATATTCACACACTGTACAAAGTTGTGATGGGGATCAACAAGGACCAGGAAGGTGAAAGCCCTTTGAGAAAGGGTAAACCATTATACAAATGCAGGAGATTTGCCAAACATCCAATCTTCCAGTAAACAGGTTCCAGGGGACCGTCAGGCCAAATCTACATACCTCTTTCACTTCACTGTAACGTTTCATGCTAAACTTGTCTATGAGATTTAAAACGTCACATTATATTTCTTCACTTTTATATTGGCAAAGGCAATCAAAATGAAAGATTTTCCATACTTCTCTTCAGAAATTAGAATTAACTTCTTCTTATTAACAAGAAGTGATAAATTGGTAATCATTTCTCTGGAATTTTGCTTCTTTCTACAAGGTAATGCACTATTTTATAATAGCTTAGGTTAATGAAAATATCACAAATTATGTCTATACCCTAGAAATTCGTTCCGTTCTTCAGGAAGTTTTTTGTGCAGCCTGCCCTAAACTTCTTTCACATGTGAATAATGAATGTCTAAACCCACTCAGGGTTGGTAAACACTGTTTTAAACCATGTTATGGAGTTGGTAAGTTTTTAAACGTCAGAGCAGCTTAACGAATAGTTATAACTTGTGATAAACACATAGTTTCAATTTTTGGCCTTTGCACTTCTTCAATAAGATGTTGGCCTTTTTCCTTTTCAGACTCAATTTCCTTTCTGTGTCTTGTTCTTTTTATAGATTGTTTCAATCTGTCTCACTTCTGAGCCAACATTTTGGAGATTTGGATAGCATTTGGGATCCTTACCCACGTCTTGCATACACATGTCTCTACAAACGTTTACAGGGACACACACACACACACACACACACACACAGAGCTAATTATGCAAGGACTCAGCTCAAGTCTTTATTTTTATTTATTTTTTTATTAAAGATTTTTATTTATTTATTTGAGAGAGAGAGAATGAGAGATAGAGAGCACGAGAGGGAAGAGGGTCAGAGGGAGAAGCAGACTCCCTGCTGAGCAGGGAGCCCGATGTGGGACTCAATCCCAGGACCCTGGGATCATGACCTGAGCCGAAGGCAGACGCTTAACCAACTGAGCCACTCAGGCACCCTCAGCTCAAGTCTTTAATCATACGCGTACTCACAAGTGTCCAAAGTGCCACTAGGAACTAAGGAGACAGTTTTCATAAGCTGCTCACAAAAGAGTCCATTGTATATATATGGACTCTTCTATAAAAGAGTCTATATCTCTTTATAGTGATATTGTTTCTGCGTGTATGGGTAATCAAAGAGTGGATTATGGTCTTTAGAGGCCCAGACCCCGCAGAGACGATGACATCTCATGTATTGTAAAAACAAAGAAAAAACAATCAAATAAGAATAATTTAATTTTCACAAAGAACCTTCAATTTTGAGATCCTCTCTCTCTGTCTCTCTTTAGTGCCACTGCTTAGCTGGTGCCCGAGGCGCATAGTTGGTCCTCCTCTGGAGTCATCGGTCCCATGAAGGCCTCCAGAACACAGGAAGACGGGCTCACTTCAACCCTCACCCAGGAACCAGGCCTCACTCCTTCCTGATGGTCCTCATTAGCCTCTGGGAGGTGTCTCCTCTGCTGTACATTCTCCCCCTCCCTTTTTCTTCTCACCATGCAAGACTCTTAGCTCAGATACTTCTTTATACCATAGTCCCCATCTCCTTGCTATTTGGGGTTAAGGCTGATAGGGTTCCGGGCAGGCTACCCCAACATGTGGTACATTGGCATACTGAATATTTGGGTTGAAGGAGTTTGGGAGATACAGGTGCAGGAAGGACTCTGTTGGCCCCTCCTCCTTGAAGCAGGTGATGAGCCCTTCGTGTGACAGGTGCCATCCCTACATTCAGAGGAAGGGAGCATCCTTTTTATTTTATTTTTTTAAGTGTACACTCAGTGTTTTATTTAAAAATTTTTTTGCACACTCAGTGTTTTTTTTAAATTTTATTTTATTATGTTATGTTAGTCACCATACAATACATCATTAGTTTTTGATGTAGTGTTCCATGATTCATTGTTTGCATGTAACACCCAGTGCTCCATGCAGTACGTGCCCTCCTTAATGCCCATCACCAGGCTAACCCATCCCCCCACCCCCCTCCCCTCTAGAATGGTCAGTCTGTTTCCCGGAGTCCATAGTCTCTCATGGTTCGTCTCTCCCTCTGATCCCCCCCTTCATTTTTCCCTTCCTTCTCCTAATGTCCTCCCTGCTATTCCTTATGTTCCACAAATAAGTGAAACCATATGATAATTGACTGTCTCTGCTTGGCTTATTTCACTTAGCATAATCTCCTCCAGTCCCATCCATGTTGATGTAAAAGTTGGGTATTCATCCTCTCTGATGGCGGAGTAATATTCCATTGTATATATGGACCGCATCTTCTTTATCCATTCATCTGTTGAAGGGCATCTTGGCTCTTTCCACAGTTTGGCTATTGCGGACATTGCTGCTATGAACATTGGGGTGCATATGGTCCTTCTTTTCACTACATCTGTGTCTTTGGGGTAAATACCCAGTAGTGCAATTGCTGGGTCATAGGGTAGCTCTATTTTTAATTTTTTGAGGAACCTCCACACTGTTTTCCTAAGTGGCTGTACCAACTTGCATTCCCACCAACAGTGTAAGAGGGTTCCCCTTTCTCCACAACCTCTCCCACATTTGTTGTTTCTTGCCTTGTCAATGTTTGCCATTCTAACTGGTGTAAGGTGGTATCTCAGGGTGGTTTTGATTTGAATTTCCCTGATGGCTAATGATGATGAACATTTTTTCATGTGTCTGTTAGCCATTTGTACGTCTTCTTTGGAGAAGTGTCTGTTCATGTCTTCTGCCCATTTTTTGACTTGATTGTTTGTTTTTTGGGTGTTGAGTTTGGGAAGTTCTTTATAGATCATGGATACCAGGCCCTTATCTGTAGTGTCATTTTCAAATATCTTGTCTCATTCTGTGGGTTGCCTCTTTGTTTTGTTGACTGTTTCCTTTGTTGTGCAGAAGATTTTTATCTTGGTCAAGTCCCAAAAGTTCATTTTTGCTTTTGTTTCACTAGCCTTTGGATATGCATCTTCAAAGAAGTTGCTATGGCCGCTGTCAAAGAAGTTACAGCCTATGTTCTCCTCTAGGATTTTGATGGATTCCTGTCTCACATTGAGGTCTTTCATCCATTTTGAGTTTATCTTTGTGTCGGGTGTTAGAGAATGGTCGAGTTTCATTCTTCTGCATGTGGCTGTCCAATTTTCCCAGCACCATTTATTGAAGAGACTGTCTTTTTTCCATTGCATATTTTTTCCTGCTTTGGCCAAATTTATTTAACCAAGAGTTGAGGGTCCATATCTGGGTTCTCTATTCTGTTCCATTGGTCTGTATGTCTGTTTTTTGTGCCAGTACCATGCTGTCTTGGTGATCACTGCTTTGTAATACAGCTTGAAATCGGGCAATGTGATGCTCCCAGCTTTGTTTTTCTTTTTCAACATTTCCTGGGATATTCGGGGTCTTTTCTGATTCCATACAAATTTTAGGATTGTTTGTCCCAGCACCTTGAAAAATATTGGAATTTTGATCGGGATGGCATTGAAGGTATAGACTGCTCTGGGTAGTGTAGACATTTTAACAATGGTTATTCTTCCGATCCATGAGCATGGAATGTTTTTTTGTGTCTTCTTCAGTTTCTTTCATGAGTGTCTGTAGTTCCTATAGTATAGATCCTTTACCTCTTTGGTTAGGTTTATTCTGAGGTATCTTATGGTTTTTGGTGTTATTGTAAATGGAATCGTTTCTCTAATTTCTGGAAAGGAACATCCTTATCTCTGTGGATGGAGGGAGGCCCAGAGGAATCCGAGTGAACCCGCCTTCCTAAGTTTCCCCAGTTTACTACTTTTAGCTCATACTCTTTTGTCCTATCATTTTTTTTTTTCATGACTTTCTACTCTTCATCAAACCTCGTATAATAATGCTTGGTTTAACTGCTTCTTCAGGTCATTTCCTTAAGAAGGCTCCCATGTCACATAAAACTATGGTAAATGAGGTTGTAGGTTTTTCTGTTGTTAATCTGTCTTTTGTCAGTCCAATATGCATGGCCCCTTCCGGGGACCTTAAGGTGAGTAGAGGAAGAGAATTTTTTCCCCCTCCCCCGGCCCTCCCCATTTATGCAGACAGAAATTACCATTCTGTGCTAGTGCACAGAGGTGGGGAGGACCCCCCCCCCAAGGGCTGTCATGTCATCTCTGTGGCTTACCCTGCCCTCTGATGGTGGGCCGGGCTGAAGTTTCACTCCTGTTTTCGTTTGTCCATCCCTACACTTGTCTCGTCCGTGATTCAACTAACACAGTTTTTGAGTGAAGACCACTTTCCAGGTGCTGTGCTATTATCAAAGGAAACTGGGGCCAGACTGTGTTTACAGCTGTAAAAACACATTTCATTCAGGAACTACGGCAATGGCGGGGTAGAGGGGTTACCTCAGGAAAGAATTGGCCTCGATTCTGAATACAAGGAGGAAAAGTGGGGATTTATAGCCAAGGAGCAGGGTGGGGGTCTGTGGATGGAAATTACGACAAGGAAACATCAGGAGTAAAGAGGGATTATGGTTAAAGAAAACTGAACAGGATCATTGCTGAGGGCAGGCCATTGTGAGCAGACATCATCTGCGGGGAGGGTTGGGGATAAGATGTGGGATCTGATACTGAGGGTGGGGGATTCTCTCTCAACTGACTTAGCAAGATTCTTGCTACAATGGAGCCCTAGAGGCCCGGTGTGGAATGGTCCCTGATGCCCACGATTGAGACCTAGTTGAGAAAGAGCTGAGAGGATCCTATCTGGAGCTTGGTAAAGGAGAGAGTCTGTGTCACTGGGCGCTGGGGAATGCATCAGGGGAAAAGGAATCCAGGACACCATCCCTTCCCTCAAGAAGCAAACAGATTTGAGCAGATAATTACATCCTAACAGGTGGTCAAATTGAGTGAGGGGTGCTTTGCGGAGGAGGCAAATCGTCTTGCGGCTGAGCACCATCTCTTGCTTCTTCTGAGAAGGGCGGTTTGAAAGACTGGTCCCTGGACCCCTGAGAAGTTCTTACTCCAACAGCGGAGCTGCAGAAGGTGGTGGCGGGGGGGAAGCCCAGGGAACAATGCCAGGGTTCCTTGGGTTGTTTTGAAGTAAGTATAAATTCAGATCTTTCTGGCCAGTTGAATTTCCGACCGTTTCAAGTTTTTAAAACAGGACTATTTTCAGATGTGAAAAATATGGTTTACTCATTCTTACCTCTCCCCTTTCGTGGGCATTTTGCCTTTAAATGTTGTACAGATGCCTGAAGTATTCCCACTGTTGAGAGTCGATTGGAAAGTGCACGTCGCAGTTCTAGATGTGTTTGATGTCGAGTCTTGCTTTCAGAGACTTGGCCTCATGAGTTTATATATCTAGGGCCTCCTAAATCAGAGACCAGTCATTAACATGGAAAAGGCAGGAACATAACTTCCCAGGTTGAGAGGAAGAAATGGAAGAATTCCACTTGGCTTTCCTTATTGTTCTATGGGTGGCATGAAAAAATAGATATATAGTTTTTATTAAAAAGATAGCCAGGAACTGGAATGAGATTCCTGTTATCTCTGGTCAGGAAATAGCTTGTTTTTGTTTTTTTTGATGTAGATCGGGTTTGTTTTGTATGCTTTGGAGTGTCTCCTGTGGACCAAATCAGTGGTCTGTGAGGAACTAGGAGGAAACAAGTCTCTGGTGCCATTTGCTTTGTTATATACCTCTGCTGTGGAGAGTTAGAAAATGAAGCTGCATTTTAAAAAAAAATGAAAGCAGACGTTAGGGTTTATAGATGTTTGGTTGGGTGTTCGTTTGCATATGTACAGACCCCTCAGTGGGAGGCGGGGTGGTCAATCCGTTGTTAAGTAGTAAAGAACGTTTCTTTCTGATTATAATGAACCATTTGGCAGAGTATTTGGAAATGCTAATGACCTTTGACTTACTCCACCAGGATAAATCCTTTTGTCCAGTTGGAATTATCCCTTTCCCACCAGGTGCTGGGGGCCCAGTGGAAGCGCTCTCTAACCCCCGGGAGGTCCTGACTGGGAAACAATCTCTCTCTCCGTTATACTTGGGGTCAATAACACGTAGTGTGTTGTGTTTATAGGGAAGACATCGTCTCAACTGGGGGAAAAATACTGAAAAGAATACGCTAAACACAGTGCCTAACTGGAAGACTATCTTCTCTGAAGATACATGTGGAATCATGGCATCCTTGTAGGAAGAGGAATACCGTGTAGCATAGCTCACTTTTATTCTTCCTTCATCGTGCCCTTGAGAAGCTAACCCTGCAAAGGCATTTGTTTTGTTTTTGTTTTGACCTCTGGGAAAACGAACCCTGAAAACAGGTGCAGGTAATTCTTACTCCTTTTTTTTTTTTTTGATTTTGTTGGGGGGTAAAACTTGAGGAAAATACCTTATAATTAGAGCTAAGTGAACATATATATTCTTTTCCCTGCAGGAAACAGAGTGTTCCCCTCCCTCCCCCCCAAATCAAACAAAGACAGTCTGCAAAAGATGACCTAGTACATGAATTTTCTTTTAGGTTTACCATTTTCTCTTTTCTTTTCCCTTCTTTTTTGCTTTGTTTCAGAGCTAAATGACAGGTCTTTATCGTACCTAGCCATCAAGTGCTTATTTCCTCGGTGGCAGATCTATCACCGCTAATGGCCTTCGTATACATACATATTGCTCTTCTTTAATAGAAACCTGATGAACTTCAGAATTTGTTTGAAATAATGTATTCAATATAAGCCTCTTTATTTTCATTTTATTTTATTTTATTTACGAAAGTAGAGTAACACAGCAGCCTCCACTCGATTTCAGCATCTCTCCCGGTCTGCTCACAGGCTGAATGGAAATACTGAGAACGTGAAACCATGCTCCGCTTCTCTAATAATTGAAGAAACGCATGGGAAAATGAGACAGCACCTTTTCTCCATCACTGTGACAGAAACGAAGGGTACTGATCATGCCCATTGTTGGGGAGGGACTGGGGCAAAGAATGTGGGGGAGAACACTGCCTCCCCGCTTCCCACAGCGTCCCAGCGCCCGCCCTTCCTGACACTCCCCTGCTCTGCAAATCACACGCTCTGGCAATAAACCCCTTCTCTTTTTTGGCTTCTGCTCTTACCTTTTTTTTTTTTTTGGCAAGCAAAGAGTATTAATACAACGAATACCTTTGCCTTCGTTTCAACCTATTTTCTCTTGCTGCTATTTATTACTTTACCCTGCATCTTCTTGCCTCTGTTGTATGAAGGGTACCAAACTGTTTTCTAAGTTCTTTTCCGGATCCTGTGTAGGATCATTTTCAGTGGCGGGCTTGAATTTTCAGGGAGCTTTTGGGGGCATTTTTTTTTTCCTTTTTCCTTTGTCTACGTGTGACTTCATAGACCTCACGTCTTGTCCCGGCCTCCCTTTTCTGACCTTCAAACAAGATTGGTATCAGACCTTTAACTGCTATTAAATGTGCTCAGCTCTACTCACTACGTCCTTCCCCTCCTTAGCTCTAGGGCTGGGGCGCCGACTGATAACGCTCAGCTCTCTACTCGTGTCCCCAGAGAGATTCATCTAGTGAGGCTCTTGAAGTACTCAGGTGTGAGGCCTTCTTAACCCCCATTGTCTTGTCCTTTGATTCTTTGCACCACTGGAACATGGGGACAACTGTAATTCCCAGGGTGGACCACACCAGCCTGGAGAGATTGCAACCCCCATAGACTGCCACCCAGAGCCTTCTCTGACTCGGTCTCCAGAATTTTACCTGTGGGGTTATGCCTCCCAGGATGCAAAGCACCACCGCCAATGAGCTCTTCTTTCTTGCCCTGACTTTTCTGGCAGAGACACAGGGGTGCCTACGGGGAGCTTGTGGTAGCCACAGACCCTCAGTCTCTGAGATGGGAAGTAGACTCTGGGGGAGGTGTAACATGTCTTAGTGCTTTTTTCAGTCTGGTTCTGGTTAGATTTTTCTCAACCTGGCTCCCCGGGCAGTGACGGTGGGGGGAAATTTTGAACAGGTTTTGGCATTACCTTGACTGTCAGTGAGTTTTCAGTAGGTAGGAAGGAAGCTGATGAGGAGTCTGGTGATCTTTGCACGGGACCTTCCATGTCCTCCTACTGCCCACCACATGAAGCCTGTCCTGCTCCCCCGGGGCGGGGGGGCATCAGTGGTCTGCACATCGGCCCAAATCCTGTCATCTATACCCTCTGCTCCAAGCAGCTGGCCTCCTTAGCCTGTTGATTCAGGTCTCTTTTCTTCCTGGCAGGATCCCTTTCTCTGTTCAGCGAACTCCTCTCATGTAATGCTGCGTGAAAGTTCCATCTCTTTCATGAAGCCTTTTGATGATTCCAGCCTACATGGAAGTCCTCCATTTTCTTTCATTCATTCAATCATTCATTCATTGACTGAACTAGTGTTTGTTAGGTGCTGTGCCATGCCGATCACCATGCCTAAGTGGGATCTCACAGCAAATGAGGCAGACTTGTCCCCTGCCTTCATGGGGCTGAGAGTTTAGGCATTAGGCATATACACAGTCATAGATTCTTTCAGCCCTCCTCATAATCCCTCTTTATTAATCAGGGTAGGTTGTTTGTTTGTTTGTTTGTTTTTTGGCAACCAACAAAACCCAGTTCTGGAATACAGGCCCAAACAGGGATGTTTTGGGGAAGGCCCTGAGGTACCTCACAGAACGGAAGGGAGAGCTGAAACCCTGGCTTCCAGCCGGCAGGCACACAGACCCTCCAGGGGTCTCAGCAGCAGAAATGTTTAGGCTTTGAGGCCCCTGCCTCGGCTTCAATAATCCCTCCTTCCTGCATGTAAGCCAAGTTTCAAGTCCCAGAAAAAACTGGAATGTTTAAATATGAGGCCGGCGATTTAGATCATCCAGTCAGATGGATGTGGGTGAGGAAGCTGGAGCCTGCCCTTGTGAGCGGGGACCTCCCCCAGGGGCAGGGCAAATTGTGACCCGGAGCCAACCTCCTGTGGACGCCGTGCGTGGATGCCGTGCTGCCCAGATTCCCCCTTCAAGATGGAAGAACTTATTCCCCACTGCCGGGAGTGCTGCAGGCCAGACAGGGGACCCCCCCCCCTGCTGTCGGGGCACCCTGGGAATTGCCTCTGCTCCAGGAGCCACTTTGCTCTAGGTTATGGTCCCCACCTGGGGCATCCTGCACCTTGCAACCGGCGGGAATGTGTGCGGCCGCCCGAAGGCCCAGCATGGGCAATTCCGAAAGGACATTGTAGCTTCAGAGCTTCCTACAGAGGGCCCACCCCACAGCCCAACTTCTCCACCGGCCTAGGCCTGAGTCTTGTCTTTCCCCCACGGGGGTGGACCCTGAGAGCACTCCCTAAGATCCTCCTGCACCCTGTTACCTCAGAGTCTGCCTCCTGAGGAACCCAACCTGCCCACACTTCCACACCTTAGTCTATGTTATCTGGCATAGTTTAGTATTTCACCTTCCTTATCCCTTCCAAACCAGACTACAGACTTCCTATGAGTAGAACCCTTCCCTGCCCCGGCATCCAGCCCCCAAGTCCAGTTGCAGCAGGAGCACATACACATCACTCGAAATTATGTGTTCCCTGATGGACGATGCCCAGCTGGGGGACAAAGTCATGCGAAGTCTAACACATCAGACGTGGCTGTCTCGGAGGGACCAGAGATCCAAGACTTCAAAAGGACCTCTTTTAAAAGGGTTTCAAACTGCAGTCAAGAGTTTTCGGTGTATTTTGTTTTTGTTTGTTTTCATTTGTTTAGCGGCCAACTCATTGATTTTAGAGAAGAAAAGTCTGATCAGGGAGAATAAACCCCTTGTGATAACACCTTTTTTCTCTCTACAGTCTAGGTTTTCTGTTTCTTTCTTCCCTGGGGGGATGCAGCCACATGATTTTAAGAGCTGTTTCCTTTCTTCATGAGTGTATGCATATATGTGAGTGCGGCGGGGGGGGGGGGGCAGCAGAACGCGCTCTCTAGACTGTGATAGCATATGTCTCAATGACGGCATTGGGGAACTGGCTGGGTCCACAATAGCAGTGTGTCAGGAAAAATGGAGGGGCACCTGGGTGGCTCAGTCGTTTCGCCTCAGGTCATGATCCCAGGGTCCTCGGATAGAGCCCCTGTTGGGCTCCCTGCTCAGCGGGGAGTCTGCTTCTCCCTCTCCCCCTCCCCCTCCCTTTCCATCTGCCCCCTCCCCCTGACTCTCCCTCTGCCCCTCCCCCCTCACGCTCACACCTGCGTGCTCGCTCTCTCCCTCTCAAATAAATAAATAAATAAAATCTTTAAAAAAAGGAAGAATGGAAAGGTGGTGAGGGGCTCCCAGTCTTTGAGCTTTAAAATAAGTACTTTTTTGCCCAAGAAGGGGCATTTTGGAATAAGCCCTCACCGCAAGTACTTTTGTGGTCATCTCAATTTTTTTTTTTTTAAAGATTTTATTTATTTAAGACACAGCGAGAGAGGGAACACAGCAGGGGGAGTGGGAGAGGGAGAAGCAGGCTTCCTGTGGATGGGGAGCCCGAGGTGGGGCTCGATCCCGGGACTCTGGGATCATGACCCCAGCGGAAGGCAGACGCTCAGTGACTGAGCCACCCACGCGCCCCGTGATCATCTCAATTTTAAGACAGATAAAGTGATATTCCTTTTACTTAGAAAATGTTTGGTTTTAAAAATTGAATAAAGGCATGATTTTCCAGTCCTTTCCCTTAGTCCCTTTCCCTCTAGTGCCATTCCCTAGTCCAGTCCCTTAAACGCTCCCATGCCCACCCCCATTTGGAGCTGACCCTTGCAAAGGGAAGTTATTACCTCCTACCCATGAGTTTCTGTCTGATTCTGATAATAAAATAATATTTCATGTAGCTACCCCATGATGCAGGCATACTTTGAACACTCAGTACACATGTGCAGCTTCCTTTCATTCTAAAAAAATTGTGCTGTGAGCACAGCAAGGAGAATAACTTCTATGTTTTTCCTCTTATAAGGAATGTGCTTTTATGATATATATTTTAATTGATTAAAAGGTGAGGGTAATAAATGAACATCTGATCCAAGTTTCAGCAAAAGACTCTTTATTGAAGTACAGACTCTAAAAAGTTATTTTAGGCAAGTTCCTAGAGGCAATTTCTTAAACCATAAGGCTGGTTGAGGAGACTGTAATTCTAATGAATTCTGCCACTCCTTAGAAATAAATTAAGAGTTTCCTTCCAAGTGGGGTAGCTAGTGGGCTGAGAGATCATATTTTAAAATAGCTGAGTCCAAACATAAGCTGGATTTGCATTTTTTTTTTAAGCCTATAGTTTGCTTTTCACATTTTCTCTCTTCCCCTGTGACTCTGGCATTGTATGGTCCAAGTTGCTTTCTTGCAAAGGTACCTTGTACTCATTTTATGAGGTGTGGAACAGAGAGCCAGCCTGGTGCTTTGACTGGCTGAAATTTCCATCCTGCCTTAACAACCTGGGAAAAGTCAGTGTGATTTATGACAGTGGTTACTCTTACGTTTTGACTGAGCCAGCTACCAACTCCCCCCACCCGAAACAAAAAAATTAAAAAACCAAACTGGCACATTTTGAATCGCTGTCATTTCTACATCTTGAGTAGTCCTTGGAGTGATTCATTAATTAATTTATGCAACTAAGGAGCCTTCCTTATAAGCAAGGAGCAGGTGAAAAAATCACTTTTTTTCCTAGCTACATCTCAAAGACCGGGAGAGGCTATTGAAGAGATACATGGTGTGAGACTGCCTGGTTGTTTTCATGAATTATTTCCACGTGTCAGGCATTAAAGCCCAAGACCGTGCAGCAGCTGCTGGTGTCTAGAACATTCCTTTGGGGTCTTTTCATGCCAGTGTTTTAGCAGTAGAGATGAAATTAGACACACACACACATGCACCCTTCTACCACTCAAAAAGATGCTCCCCCAAATGTTTCTGGGAGATGAGGACGCTAGGCATGTGTTTGTAAAAAGTCACTTAGAGATGATCACCAGGACCAATACCTTTAAAATTGTACCGTGCCTTTTGCTTATAGTAGCTTAAAGAACTTCCTTTATATCTATTCTGTATTTGGGAATGAAAGACTCTTATTTTGCGTGGAGGTGAAAGCCACATGCATCAGGGGTCCGCAAGCGTTTCACGCCCGGGACACAGGAGAATGGTACTCACTGTCAGATGCGCTTCCTGCTACTGAAGAGAGGCTGTTGCTATGTGTACTTCTTTGCCATACTTGCAATTCTCTGCTTTTCTCAGACACCAAAGAAAGCTTGTTGGAGCACAAATAAAGGAGGTGAGAGTACACTTAGTTGGGCTAATGTTGACTCTTCTCTTATTCCCCCACCCCCAGATTTTTAAAATAGCTCATTTTTTTCTTCCTCTAATTTTTTATTGTGCTAAAATACACATAACATAAAATCTATCTTAACCATTTTTAAGTGTATAATTCAGTGGTATTAAATACATTCCTGTTGTTGTACAACCATCACCCCTATCCATCTCCGTAACTCCTTTCATCTTGTAAATATAAAACTCTGTACCTGTTAAACACTAACTTCCCCCCTCCCTGTTCCCAGCCGCTGGCCACCACCCTTTGACTTTGTGTCTCTATGATCTTAATTACTCTAAGTACTTCGTGTAAGTGGAATCATACAGTAATTGTCTTTTGGTAAAGGGCTTATTTCACTTTGCATAATGACCTCAAGTTTTATCCGTGTCAGAGCATGTGCCAGAATTTCTTTTACTCTTAAATCAGATAATATTCTGTTGTATGGAGGGACCATATTTTGCTTATCCATTCGTCTGATGATGGACATTTGGATTGCTTCCTAGACTGTAGCTATTGTGAATAATGTTGCAATGGACACGGGTGTACAAATATCTCTTTGATATTGAGACCCTGCTTTCAGTTCTTTGGAGGGTATATACCCAGAAGAGGGATTGTCTCATCAGAAGATAGTTCCATTTTTATTTTTATTTTTTTTAAAGATTTTATTTATTTGACAAAGAGAGACATAGCGAGAGAGGGAACACAAGCAGGGGGAGTGGGAGAGGGAGAAGCAGGCTTCCCACGGAGCGGGGAGCCTGACGCGGGGCTCGATCCCAGGACCCTGGGATCATGACCTGAGCCAAAGGCAGACGCTTAACGACTGAGCCACCCAGGCGCCCCAGTTCCATTTTTAATTTTTTGAGGAACTGCAAAGCAGCTGTACCATCTTACGGTCCTTCCAACAGTGTACGAGGATTACAATTTCTCCACATCCTCATCAACACTTCTTATTTCTATCTATCTTTCTATCTATCTATCTATCTATCTCTATCATGTATCAATCATCTATCATCTATTTTATTTATTTTGATAGTAGCCATCCTAAGGCATATGTGGTATCTCATCATGGTTTTGATTTGCATTACCCCAATGATTAATGATGTTAAGCATCTTTCCATGTGCTTTTTGGCCATTTGTATATTTTCTCTGGGGAAATGCCTATTTAAGTCCTTGGCCCATTTTTGGAATTGGCTTGTTTGTTTTTTGTTGTTGAGTGGTAGGAGTTCTTTATATAGTCTGGGTGTTAACCCTTTATCAGATATATGATTTGCAAATATTTCCTCCCATTTTCTGAGACCCTTTTGCTTGATATTATCTTCTAATGCACAAATTTATTTATTTTTTAAAGATTTTATTTATTTATTTGACAGAGAGAGACACAGTGAGAGAGGGAACATAGTAGGGGGAGTGGGGGAGGGAGAAGCAGGCTTCCCGCTGAGCAGGGAGCCCAATATGCAGCCCGATCCCAGGACTTCGGGACCATGACCTGAGCTGAAGGCAGAAGCTCAGCGACTGAGCCACCCAGGCACCCCATCTAATGCACAAATTTAAAACACTTTTCATGAAGTTCAATTTGTTTATTTTTGCTTTTCTTGTTTGTGCTTTTAGTGTCAGAGCCAACAAATCAGTGCCAAATCCAATGTTGTGGAGATTTTGCCTCATGTTTTTTTTCAGAATTTTTTAGTTTTAGGTCTTACATTTAGGTCTTTGATCCATTTTGAGTTAGTTTTTGTATATGGTGTTAGGTAAGAATACAGCTTCATTCTTTTGCAAGTGGATATCCAGTTTCCCAGTACCATTTATAGAAGAATGTCCTTTGCCCCATTGAATTGTCTTCGTACCCTTGTAAAATGTCATTTGACTGTATATTTTTGAAAGTTTATTTTTGGGCTCTCTTTTCTATTCCACTGGTCTATATGTCTTTATGTCTCTACCATACTGTTTTTGTTACTGTAGCTTTGTAGTAAGTTTTGAAATTAGGAGGTGTGAGTCTTCTAGCATTGTTCTTTTTCAAGATTGTTTTGGCTTTTTGGGGTCTCTTGAGAGTCCATATGAATTTTAAGATGCCTTTTTCTTTTTCTGAAAAAAAAATCTTTGGGATGTTGATAGGAATTGTATTGAATCTGTAGATTATTTTGGGTATTATTGCCATCTTAACAGTCTAAGTCTTCTATTCAATAAAACTGGGAAGTCTTCCAATCCATGAACATGGGATATATTTCCATTTATTTATGTCTCCTTTAATTTCTTTCAGCAATGTTTTGTGGTTTTCATTGCACAAGTCTTTCACCTCTTTGGTTAAGAATTAATTGGGTAGAGTGTTCTGTATATGTCTGTTAAATGTAGTTGGTTTTTTTGTGTTCTGTTCTCTATTTCTTATTTATATCTTTCGTCTGGTTGTTCTATTCATTATTGAGAGTGAGGTATTAAGGTCTCCAACTATTATTGTAGAACTATTTCTCCCGTCAATTCTGTCAGGTTTTGCTTCATATATTTTGGTGGTCTCTCATTAGGTGCATAACTATTTATAATTGTCATAACTTTTGGCAGTATTGAAACAGTATTGAAATTATAATATCCTTTCTTTCATAAACTTCTTTGATTTAAAATCTAGTTGTCTGATATTTGCATAGCTACTCCTGCTCTCTCTTGGTTACTATTTGCATCTTTTTCCATCCTTTTACTTTCAATCTCTTTTTGTCTTTTAAAGTGAATCTCTTATAGAGGACATGTAGTCAGATCGTGTGTTTTTATCCATTCTGCTAATCTCTGTCTTTTGATTGGAGAGCTTAATCCTTTTACACTTAAATTACCAATAAAGAGGAACTTACCTCTGCCATTTGCTATTGTTTTCTGTATGCCTTACAGCTTTTTTTGTCCCCCATTTTCTGCATTACTGTCTTCTTTTATTTACTTAATGTTTTGTAGTGAAATATTTAAATTCCTTTCTCATTTCCTTTTGTGTGTATTCTATAGCTATTTTCTTTATGGTTGCCATGGGGATTATGCTTAACATTCTAAATTTATAATACTTGAATTTGAATTTGTGCCAGCTTAACTTCAAAAACATACCAAATTTTTGCTCTTTTACAGCTTCGTCCCCACCCTTTTGGTTGGTAATGTTACAAAATTACGTCTTTATTCATTGTGTGCCCCAAAATATAAACTATTAATTCTTTTAAAAGTGTTAGTTCCTTAAATTATGTAGAAAATGCATATGAAGTTACAAACTGAAGCTTAAATAGTAATAAAGTTTAATAGTAATAAAACTAGGGCGCCTGGGTGGCTCAGTTGGTTGGGCGACTGCCTTCGGCTCGGGTCATGATCCTGGAGTCCTGGAATCGAGTCCCGCATCGGGCTCCCTGCTCAGCGGGGAGTCTGCTTCTCCCTCTGACCCTCCCCCCTCTCATGCTCTAGCTCATTCTTTCTCTCAAATAAATAAATAAAATATTAAAAAAAAAACTAGACAAATAATTATTCTTTAAAACATATATTAAACTTTTAAGTCATGTTCAAAACAAAATGTGGAGTTACAAACCATTGTTATAATAACACTAGTTTTTATTATTGTCCATGTATTTACCTTTATTGAGATCTCTATCTCTTCATAGGGCTTCAAGTTAGTGTCGTGTCGGGCGCCTGGGTGGCTCAGTTGGTTAAGCAACTGCCTTCGGCTCAGGTCATGATCCTGGAGTCCTGGGATCGAGTCCCACATCGGGCTCCCTTCTCGACAGGGAGTCTGCTTCTCTCTCTGACCCTCCCCCCTCTCGTGTGCTCTCTCTCTCAAATAAATAAATAAAATCTTTAAAAAAAAAAAAAAGTTAGTGTCGTGTCATTTCATTTCACCCTGCAAAAGTCCCTTGATCATTTCTTAAAGGGCAAGTCTAGTGGTAATGAACTCCCTCAGCTTTTGTTTATCTGTGAATGTCTTTTTTTTTTTTTAAGATTTATTTATTTATTTATTTGACAGAGAGAGAGACAGTGAGAGAGGGAACACAAGCAGGGGGAGTGGGAGAGGGAGAAGCAGGCTTCCGCCGAGCAGGGAGCCCAATGTGGGACTCGATCCCAGGACCCTGGGATCATGACCTGAGCCGAAGGCAGACACTTAACGACTGAGCCAGCCAGGCACCCCTATCTTAACAGGTTTTTTTTTCTTTTATCACTTTGAATATATGGGCCAACTACCTTCTGGCCTCCAAAGTTTCTGATGAGAAATCCGCTGATAATTTGTTGAGGATCCCTTGTCTGTGATAAGTCACTTCTCATTGATTTCAAGATTCTCTGCCCCATTCTCTTTCTCTTCCCCTTTGGGGATTCCCACAATACATATGTTGATCCATTTGATTATGTCCCACATGTGTCTTAGGTTCTATTAACTTTCCTTCAATTTTTTTATTCTGTTCCTTAAATTAATTGTTTCCATTCGGGGTGTCTGGGTGGCTCAGTTGGTTAACCAACTGCCTTCGGTTCAGGTCATGATCCCAGGGTCCAGGGATAGAGTCTTGCATTGGGCTCCCTACTCCTCTGGGAGCCTGCTTCTCCCTTCTCCGGTCTTTTCTGAGACTCTCCCTCAGTATTTTTGATTACTTTCTAATTTTACCCATATATGCAGTTAAAAAAAAAAGATTTATTTATTTTAGGGAGAGAGTGTGCGAGTTGGGGGAGGGGCAGCAGGAGAGGGAGAGAGAGAATCTTAAGCAGACTCCCTGCTGAGCATGGAGCCTGATGCAGGGCTCGATCTCACCACCTGGAGATCATGACCTGAGCCAAAATCAAGAGTCTGATGCTCAACCGACTGAGCCACTCAGATGCCCCAAGATGCAGTTGTGTTGGACTGCCCTAATCTTTAAATGTCTGGATCCTAAAAGGGGAAAAGGAGAGATATGAAGTGAGGGGAGGGCATTGGCTCTTTACATTTTTTTGGAAGTCCCTTCAGCTAGGGAGGGGGTACTTCCAACAATGGAGAGAGGTGCAACAATGATGGCCGCCCGCCTCGTTGTCTGCCCCTCTGAGATTAGAAGCAGCAATCAGTGATTGGAGCACAGATCCTTGGTATTTGGAGGATAGGGTCATCTTTATCCACCGTGGCACCTCCAAACTGTGTGCAGGCTGCTCCAGGACCATAGGTGCTCCCTGCCGTATGGCTGGGGATAAGAGATCAATAGCTGCTACTGTGCTAAGAGATAAAATTGACTGAAATTAACTGCAATTTATCATCCAAACTTTGCCTGGAATTTGTAAGCCTTCAACAGACTCCAGAGTTCCAAAGTGGTTATGTCAGGCAGATTCTGGCAGTGCATTCATTGTCTAGATGGGGAGAGAGTCCCCGTGCTTCTTACTCCACCATCTTCCAGAATTTTCCCCTTGTCTCATTTATTTTTGTAAAACAGAAATATTTGGGAAAAGGTGCTAGAGGCTAACTCGTGATGTATCTCACAATTGATGCCAACACTCCACATGTCAGGACCGACCTTCTCGTTAAGGACTTTTGCTCCCAAATAGTCCAGTGCAATTGGATCAATCAATTATGATTGAAGGGAATTTTGCACCATTTAACAAGAAATCATTTGCTGTCCTTTGTTTCTAAAGGTAAAAACAGTTCTAGTCCTGGTGAAAACTCATTCTTGATTTAACAATAATAATATGTTTGTTGATCAGCCTTTATCTCAGACTTTCAAATAGAGGAGTTGAAAGGGTTACATGTAAATTTTTGAAATATTCTATACTTTTCAGCAAGATTAGATTATGTAATGCACTCTTGATAGATTCCATATCCTTACCATTATGCTTATTGGAAAAAATGTTGTTTCAGCCTACTAGAATGCAATTCTTATCTCTGTTTGAAATCCAAAGATTCATTTCACTTGCCTGTGCTTTGGTTTGGTCTTTCTTGATCTAATCAGTATAGTGATCTCTCTCTCCTCTGAGATGTCACTGCATTTTAATCATTCTTTTATGGTGTTTAACATGTCCTCTTTTGTACTATTGGTATTTCTGTTTGAGTTCCAATGGATTATAATTTACAGGGATCACCGAATGTTGTCCGAAAGTATGCCATTTTGGCATAAGAATTATTCCAAGCTGAAGATTGAGGTCCTGAAATCCCCTATCTGGCTGAAAGCTGAACCTCCTAAAATGACTCAATTTTCTTAACTTCCCAGAGCAACTCTATTCTTCTCTTTTTGGAGACAGAGTTCCAGAAGTTGGCATTGTACTCAAATTATCATATTTCCCGTCTATTCTCTTAGGGTCTCATTTATCTTTCAAAAAAGTCCTTTATGTTTTCACAAGTGCCTTTTCTGCCCCCCTTCTAAGAAGGCATTTATTCTCTCTCTTCTAGTCTTTCCCATCTCCATTCTAACCACCTCCTTGAGTCTTTTTTTGTGTATGTGAATTCCTGTGTACATACATAAGTACAAATCTCACTTTTTCCCCCCTTTATTTTGCCTTTGTCAGCTTAATTTTCAGGCACCCAGTCACAAATATAAGAAGACAGAGAAGAAATTTTTTTCTTCTCGACATAACTTGCTTGCTGGTAAAAGAAGGGGCAATATATGTAGTGGTAAAGATTTGGAGAGACAGGGTTGAGTATTTTTAAATTCTTGCATTGCCATCTATCTTAATTAAATTACTCAGCCTGTCTGAACCTCCTTTCACTTCATCCTTAAAATGAGATAGCAACTTTACCTACTTCTTAGGGTCGTTGGGAGGATTAAACCAGATAATGTATGTGAAGTGCTTAGCATAGTATTAGGCACATAGCAAGTGTTCATTAAATGTTAGTGTTGGCTACTGTTGTTCATCATCATGCTTGTAGCCTTCACAGCAAACTTTTTGTATTTCATGACTTTGATGACTATTGAATTAGTTTGGATTGAAGTTGGCATGTTTGGGCCTTAGGGGAGGAAAAATAATTTTCCCTTTACCCTTCTGAGCTCTTGGCAGAGACCCCTGTAATAAAAGACAGATTAATAAGGGAAAGAGAAACAGAAGTTTATTAACATGTATACCTCATGTATACATGGGAGACACCCAGGGAATGATGAGTAATCTCCCAAGGTGGCTTAGAATTCAAACTTAAGTACATTCTTAATAAGGAAAGAGGAGAGGTGATGCAGGTCTCTTAGGGGAGAGTAAATAATTTTAGGAAAGATGAACGGGGCCTTAGAAGAATACATGGGAGGTATGATAGTTTGTGACAAATTTCATCTATTCTCTCCTATGATAAGAATCAATATTCCTAGGTTGACAAAACTGCCTGGCAGGGGATCTTTGACAACTGAGGTCCTTTTGGAGGATCTGTCTTTAAGCAGATAAAGAGAATTCAGGGAAAGCCTCTCCTGCTTTCGCTGTTTTTCATGTGCTTGCAGCTCAAAATAATCAATATGCCAACGTGGCATATCTTGGGATGTTGTGTCCTGAACTCCTATTTTGGAGTGACATATTCTGCTACTGGCCTATAAGTAGCCAATCAAGAAGAATTAGAAAAGCAACTATAAGAAAGTTTTTTTTTTAAGATTTTTATTTTTAAGTAATCTCTACACCCAATGTGGGGTCTCAAACTCACAATCCTGAGTTCAAGAGTCACATGCTCCACCACCTGAGCCAGCTAAGTGCCCTTCCAAGAAAGTTTTAATTCTTTCCCTCCTCTGAACTTCTTTGGCCCTTTAAGTACTCATACTTTTGAAAATGTTTTTGTTGTGTCTCCTCTACTAGATCTTAAGTTTCTTGAGCATAACTACTATCTACTTGTGTGTCTTTCTTTTAGTTCACAACCTCCTTGAGTATAATCTGAAACCAGCCCCCATATGTGGAGGGCAAGGAGAGATTAAAGAAAGAGGCAGACCGCTCCAGATTGGTAGGTGGCAGATTTAATAAGTAAGGGCTTGCTTACGAGGCTTGTCTCGGACAGTCACAAGACAAGTAGATTTCCACACCTGCCTTCCAGAATCTTAAAAGTTTATATATATAGTTTATATAAAGCCTTAACGGGGTTCAGTCACATATGCAGGAGGCCTTAAAGGGGTTCAATCATGTACCCAGTCCAGACAGTCTCAACATCATGTTTCTATCTTCGGGTTATATCCTTGGAGCAGCTTCTGGGAGAGGGGAAGGCAAGCAGAACACACATTGCAAGGACGGGGGAGAGGGTGGGAGCCTTTAATCGGCTGGGTCCAGCTTGCTGGTCAACTTGTGGTCAACCTCTTGTTGATGACTTTCTCCAACGATTTCTTACAGGGTATAAAGCACGTAATCAAGAAATATGTGCTTAATGAATGAGTGATTCTCTTGCTGTCCTTGGCCCTGAATTTACTATACTCACCAGATAATTTATTTTGTGTGGAGAGATTTGGCCTGGTTTCTTAATAATTGTTGCTACCATTAAGAGAGACATCACTCTCTTTACTGAGGTAAAAATCTGTCCTTGAAAAGAAATCACTAATAGAGCCAGAAATGGAATTCGGGAGTCTAGATCAACAGTTATAAACATTTAATCTCACTCTTCATGAATGTGAATTGCTGAGGGCATTGGCTAGGACAGTGAAAACACTCAAACTGCAGACTGTATCAGGCAGCATCATGAGGGGGAACACATTGGGATCAGATCAGGAATTAGTGATGGAAAAGTTATACAGGGTCGTCTAGCTTCTACCCCTTCCAGTGCAACCATAGGGCGGGGGGGTTGTGTGTGTGTGGGGGGGTAGTTGTTCCTTTTATGTTGCAAATTAAGAATGTAATGAGAAAGAAAAAAAAACTTATATAGCAAATTTGCAGGAGAATAGAGAATGGGAGAGCTGAGTAATGTCAGGGAAATCTGTATGTATTCTAAAGGTCACTGGGGTGTGTGAGAAATATTATGTTAATCAGAAACAGAGGGAGCACAAAGAGAAGACCAAAATAATTTTAAGTCTACAGTATCTTTTTTTTCTGATCTAGAAAGTGAACGATTTCTCCTGAGCAGTTTGTAGCACTGAAAACCTTTGATTTAATCCGTCTCCTTTTTCTTCTAGAGTACTAGTTGAAAAAGTATTTCTAAGTAATTGTAACATGCTGCTCACTCAGCTTATTAAGGGAGCATTATGTAGGGTAAGGGACGATGCTTACCTAGTCCACTCCTTCAAGGCACCAGAATCTGGGCCATCATTGTCAGGCTTTTTCCCTGAATATGCCTGTAACAGTCCCTGGAGGGTTCATTAGTTTGGAATTTCATAGTTAATAAAGGCATTAATTAAGAACGCCAAACCCACACGTGGAAGGAGACCTCCATCTAACTTACTCTGCACTAAATGTAAGCACCATTTTATATAGAACAACTACAAATACCTTACAGTGTGGTTCTGCTATTAATTTATAATCCTTCACTGCTGGGGACTTGGTGAAACCTTTAGCTATATGCCTAAGAGAAGGGTTTCTGCTGTGTGCCTATTCTCCTCTTTTGTTAGCCAGGTTCTGTGTTTTGTCTGCTGACCTTTTCAGAATATCCCATGCCACTCTTATCCTGCATTCCAGTTTGCACTGGAATGGTTGCTTCAATCTATCAGGGGCCTTTTCTTTTTCTACTACTAATTGAACGTCTCCTACTGCAAAAATGCTCGGTTTAGAGCTCAAATAACACTGTCCTTATTAACCGAGTAAAGGCTGTTAGGCATGTGTCACTGTGTGTGGCTAAGTGCCTGTTGTCTAGGCCTGGAAAGGCTTTTCTCTATCTCTGTTTACTTTCAGAAATAATGCTAGAGCTCTAAGTTCTAGGCAGATGTTGTCTCCCACCTCCTGGTACTGTTTTCTGGTTGTTCATGTTCTCATGAGCTCTGACCCACCTTACAAAATGCTCTCCTAGTTCAACCTGTAGTGTAATTAAATAATTTATTGTGTGGCTGGTGTGTCTGGCATGTGTTTCCCATACTAAGGTTCCAGGAGGGCAGAGGTAGGTCTCTCCTGTTCATTCTTGTATCTGCAGCATCTAGACCAGCATCTCGCCCACGGAGGGCATTTGATCAATAGTTGCTGAGTAAGTGTCTCTTCCACAATGGGGCTTAGGGAGAAAGCTATGTACTTGCTTATTTTGGTGGGAAAAGAAATTTCTGGCTTTAGTTGGACTTGAAACCATTTCTCATTTGGCAAGTTCTGCGCTATGATAAATTGGACGCTAGAATAAATCAATGCGGCTTTAACTGAAGTCACTGAAGAGTTTTCCTGTTTAATCATTCCATGCCCATTAACTTTACAGTCTTTACCATAATTTTTCAAGGGGGAGAGGCATATAACCAGACCAGGTGAAACAAAGAGTATGGAAAATTATCCAGTTAATTCAGGACAAAAATCATGTGTTCAACTGTAGGGCAACATTGAATGTAGTGTTTCCATTTTTTACAGTGAGAAGCTTGTTTTCATCAACTTGAATATACAAAGGTCTGGGAATATAGAAGAAATAGTCCAATGGCCACTCATAATATTTAATTATTAATTTAATTACATATTTCAAATGTGACATTTAAAGTGTTAAAAAAGAGACAACGGGTCCAAAAAGGAGTCACTTGTGCTAAGCTCCATGTCAGCAAACCAAGACTTCATACCTAATCTAAATGCAGTTTCAGCTTTTCCCAGGAATGTAAACTTCAACTAGTCAATCTGGAATTACCTGGTCAGTACTAATGAGGTAATCTGCCCAATAGAACCCTTCTATCCCCTATAAGTGATCTTGCCTGAAATAATCAGCTTTTTCCTCATTCCCTGCTCCTTCCCCCACTTCCTGCCTATGAAAGCTTTCCATTTTGTACAGCTCCTCAGCGCTCCTTTCTGTTTGCTGCCCCATTCATTATCATTGAATAAAACCAAGTAGATCTTCAATTTATTGAGCTGAATTTCATTTTCTAACAGATTTGGTGGCAACACCAGGATCTGAAGTGAACTTCTGACTCTTCAGGAACAAGAAACACAGATGTTGTACCTGTGGACTCTTTGAGTTCTCTGTCTTTCTCACCAAATCTGAGGGCCATGGCTAAGTTCCTCTTGGTTCTGAACTTTGCTCTCTTTACCTCAAGCTTCTGATGTAATTGGCTTTCCAGACAGTTCTCCATTTGATTGGAGTCTCTACTTCCATGCTAAGAATTGCTGGTAGCAGCTCAAGTTCCCCATTTGTTTGGAAACAGTCTGCCATCCCCGTTCTGTTGGTTCAATCCTTCCCCGAGTTCCCAGTTCCATGGTGGGAATCACCGGTGGTGCACATGGGGCCTTGAGGGCCAGCCTTCAGTAGCATCTCTCTGGTACTGCAGGTGTGTTAATGTGTACCCGCTTGTTTGTTCTGTTTTGTGTAGGTAAGGCTATTGTCAGTGGGAATCTCAGAAGCCCTCCAAAAGGGGGGAAAATGCTGCAAAATTGGTGGGCATGGATCAAGCATTTAAAACCTGTATAATGTTGCTTGCCATCTAATTTTAGGATAAGTTGATCATGGGATGGATTAGATCGACACTAGGTTACCTGCCAACCTCAGGAAAGTTTCCATGCTACAAGGTACACTGTAAAACATCATACAACTTCCAACCCAGAGGCATATCCCTTTTAGGTATTAGTTTGGCTCTGAGAGACCTAAAGACCTAGCTAAAATAATAATAAGAAATGGGATCCTTATACTCCAAAAAGTTGAGCATGCTGTCTTCTGGCATACTTGCTTATTTTTTTGTCTAAGAACTATAGTCCCAGAAGCTATAGATATCTACAAAAAATGGTAAAATCTCACTAAAAACACCCTAGAATTATAATGGCCATTATGGGGAATGTTCCAATTAGACATGATCACTTGAACAGAGTACTTGAAAGCTAGGGCTCCCAAATCAAACAAACAGAATGGGATACCTATTTCAGTTGTCATACAGAGGCCTCCAAAAGTCTTCAAAATTCTAAAATACCTTCATTGAGGGGCACCTGGTGCCTCAGATGGTTAAGCGTCTGCCTTTGGCTCAGGTCATGATTCCAGGGTCCTGGGATTGAGCCCCACATCAGGCTCCTGGCTCAGTGGGGAGCCTGCTTCTCCCTCTCCCTCTGCCTGCCCCCCTGCTCATGCTCTCTTTCTCTGTATCTCTGTGTCTCAAATGAATAAATAAAATCTTTAAAAAAAAACCTTCAGGGGGGCGGAGCAAGATGGCAGAGGAGTAGGAGACCTAGATTTCGTCTGGTCTCAGGAATTCAGCTGAATAGGGATCAAACCATTCTGAACACCTACGAACTCAACAGGAGACCGAAGAAGAGAGTAGCAACAACTCTCTGAACAGAAAAGTGACCACTTTCTGGAAGGTAGGACGTGCGGAGAAGTGAATCCGAGGCGATATTCGGGAGGATAGACGGCGGGGGAGGGGGCCTACGTCGGCCGCTTCTAGCAAGTGATAGAGCCGCGGAGCACAAAATCGGACCTTTTAGAAGTTGGCTCCGCGGAGAGACGTCGCTGCAGTGGCTAAGCGGGGGGTGGAATCCTCCCGGGACAGTGCGGTCTCAGGACCCTCGGGGTCACAGAGAGACCGGGGGTGCCTGAGTGCGGCAGAGCTCCCAGGTATCGGAGCGGGGAAGCCGGCTGCAGAGACGGAGCCGAGGCGCGGGCTCTCAGCTCGGGGTGGCCATAAACTGTGACCCGCGGCCCAGTCGGGGCACGGCTCCTCCAGCAGGGACCCAGCAGGCGGCAGATCCGGGGAGACTCCCCTTCCTTCCCGGGGAGGAGCGGTGCGGGAACGCACTGCAGGGATCTGCTGGGTTTGGAGACTCTGCGCGGGGCCGGGTACCAGAGATAGCAACGCTCGGTCACAGGCCGGGTGAGCACGGGGCGCGGCCGGAGACCGGGGACACGGAAGTGACTGCTTTTCTCTGGGGGCACACTGAGGAGCGGGGCCCCGAGTTCTCAGCTCCTCCGGGTAGAGATTGGGAGGCCACCATTTCTGCCCTGGTCCTCCAAGGCTGTACGGAGAGCTTGCAGGGAACAAAAGCTCCTGAGAGCAAACCGGAGCAGCTTCCTTAGCCCGGACCGACAAGGGCGGGGCAATTCCGCCTCCGGCAAAGACATTTGGTAACCACGGCCCCTCCCCCAGAAGATCAGCACAAACAGCCAGCAAGCCAAGACCAAGTTGATCGATCAAGGAGAACGGGAGAACTCCAGCGCTAGGGGAATACTGCACATAGATTCATGTTTTTTTTTTTTTTTTTTTTTTT
>NW_027397125.1:4783221-4786008 GCF_003265705.2 Callorhinus ursinus
TTTTTTTTTTTTTTTTTTTTTTTTTTTAACCATGATTCATTATTTCATCAAAGTTAATTTTTGTTGACTGTTTTTTTTTTTATTTTTCTTTTTCCCTTTTTTTAACCAACATCTTATCAATCCCTTTTTAAAAAAAAAAACATTTTTCATTTTTAGAGTCATATTTTATCCCTTCATAGTAGTTACCCTTATTTTTGGCATATATATATAAGTTGTTCTCTCTTTAAAATTTTGAGGTACAGTTTCTTCTAACAGATCAAAATATACCCTAAATCACTAGTGTATGGCTTTGTTCTAGTCTCCTGCCTGATCACATTCTCTCCCTTTTTCCTTTTTTTTTTCTTTTCTTAAATCTTCTTTCTTTTTTCAAACAACTTATCTTACCAAGTCCTTTTATAAAACCTTTTATAATTTTCATCTTTACAGTCATCTTCCATCCCTTCATTGTATCAACCCTTATTTTGTACATATATGTCTTTCTTCCTTTAAAATTTTAGGAGGCACTTTTTTCTAACAGACCAAAATACGCCCAAAATCTAGTGTGTGGCACTGATCTATGCACTAGCCTGATCATATTTGATCATATTCTGCTATTTTTGTATTGTTTTGTTTTTGTTTTTTTATCTTTTTTTTTTCTTTTTTCTCTTTCTTTTTTCTTTCTTTCCCTTTCTTTTCCCCTGGTTTCAGGTCTTTTCTGATTTGTATACAGTATATTTGCTGGGGACGTTGTAAACCTGTTAGCATTTCGTTCTCTCATTCATCTATTCTCCTCTGGACAAAATGACAAGACGAAAGAAATCACCTCAGCAAAAAGAACAAGAGGTACTACCATCAGCCAGGGACCTACTCAATACAGACATTAGTATGATGTCGGACCTAGAGTTCAGAATCATGACTTTAAAGATACTAGCTGGGCTTGAAAAAAGCGTGGAAGTTATTAGAGAAACCCTTTCTGGAGAAATAAAAGAACTAAAATCTAACCAAATCGAAATCAAAAAGGCTATTGATGAGGTGCAATCAAAAATGGGGGCACTAACTGCTAGGATAAATGAGGCAGAAGAGAGAATCAGCGATATAGAAGACCAAATGATGGAAAATAAAGAGGCTGAGAAAAAGAGAGAGAAACAACTACAGGACCACGAGGGCAGAATTCGAGAGATAAGTGATACGATAAGACGAAACAACATTAGAATAATTGGGATCCCAGAAGAAGAAGAAGAGAGAGAGAGAGGGGGGCAGAAGGTATATTGGAGCAAATTATAGCAGAAAACTTCCCCAATGTGAGGAAGGAAACAGGCATTAAAATCCAGGAGGCACAGAGAACCCCTCTCAAAATCAATAAAAATAGGTCAACACCCCGACATCTAATAGTAAAACTTACGAGTCTCAGAGACAAAGAGAAAATCCTGAAAGCAGCTCGGGAGAAGAGATATGTAACCTACAATGGTAGAAACATTAGATTGGCAACAGACCTATCCACAGAGACGTGGCAGGCCAGAAAGGACTGGCAAGATATCTTCAGAGCACTAAACGAGAAAAATATGCAGCCAAGAATACTATATCCAGCTAGGCTATCACTGAAAATAGAAGGAGAGATAAAAAGCTTCCAGAACAAACAAAAACTAAAGGAATTTGCAAACACGAAACCAGCCCTCCAAGAAATATTGAGAGGGGTCCTCTAAGCAAAGAGAGAACCTAAAAGCAGCAAAGAGCAGAAACGAACACAGACAACAGACAGTTAACAGTCACCTTACAGGTAATACAATGGCACTAAATTCATACCTTTCAATAGTTACCCTGAATGTAAATGGGCTCAATGCCCCAATCAAAAGACACAGGCTATCAGATTGGATTAAAAAACAAGACCCATCAATATGCTGTCTGCAAGAGACTCATTTTAGATGCAAAGACACCCCCAGATTGAAAGTGAGGGGGTGGAAAACCATTTACCATGCTAATGGACACCAAAAGAAAGCTGGGGTGGCAATCCTTATATCAGACAAACTAGATTTTAAAACAAAGACTGTAATAAGAGATGAGGAAGGACACTATATCCTACTTAAAGGGTCTATCCAACAAGAAGATCTAACAATTGTAAATATCTATGCCCCGAACATGGGAGCAGCCAATTATATAAGGCAATTAATAACAAAAGCAAAGAAACACATTGACAACAATACAATAATAGTGGGGGACTTTAACACCCCCCTGACTGAAATGGACAGATCATCTAAGCAAAAGATCAACAAGGAAATAAAGACTTTAAATGACACACTGGACCAAATGGACTTCACAGACATATTCAGAACATTCCATCCCAAAGCAACGGAATACACATTCTTCTCTAGTGCCCATGGAACATTCTCCAGAATTGATCACATCCTAGGTCACAAATCAGGTCTCAATCGGTACCAAAAGATTGGGATCATTCCCTGCATATTTTCAGACCACAATGCTTTGAAACTAGAACTCAACCACAAGAGGAAAGTCGGAAAGAACTCAAATACTTGGAGGCTAAAGAGCATCCTACTAAAGAATGAATGGGTCAACCAAGAAATTAAAGAAGAATTAAAAAAATTCATGGAAACCAATGAAAATGAAAACACAACTGTTCAAAATCTTTGGGATACAGCAAAGGCGGTCCTGAGAGGAAAGTATATAGCAATACAAGCCTTTCTCAAGAAACAAGAAAGGTCTGAAATACACAACCTAACCCTACACCTAAAGGAGCTGGAGAAAGAACAGCAAATAAAGCCTAAACCCAGCAGGAGAAGAGAAATCATAAAG
>NW_027397125.1:4786108-4813793 GCF_003265705.2 Callorhinus ursinus
TAAAGAGCATCCTACTAAAGAATGAATGGGTCAACCAGGAAATTAAAGAAGAATTTAAAAAATTCATGGAAACCAATGAAAATGAAAACACAACTGTTCAAAATCTTTGGGATACAGCAAAGGCAGTCCTGAGAGGAAAGTATATAGCAATACAAGCCTTTCTCAAGAAACAAGAAAGGTCTGAAATACACAACCTAACCCTACACCTAAAGGAGCTGGAGAAAGAACAGCAAATAAAGCCTAAACCCAGCAGGAGAAGAGAAATCATAAAGATCAGAGCAGAAATCAATGAACTAGAAACCAAAAGAACAGTAGAACAGATCAACGAAACTAGGAGCTGGTTCTTTGAAAGAATTAACAAGATTGATAAACCCCTGGCCAGACTGATCAAAAAGAAAAGAGAAATGACCCAAATCAACAAAATCATGAATGAAAGAGGAGAGATCACAACCAACACCAAAGAAATACAAACAATTATAAGAACATATTATGAGCAACTCTATGCCGGCAAATTAGAGAACCTGGAAGAAATGGGTGCATTCCTAGAGATGTATCAACTACCAAAATTGAACCAGGAAGAAATAGAAAACCTGAACAGACCTATAACCACTAAGGAAATTGAAACAGTCATCAAAAATCTCCCAAGAAACAAAAGCCCAGGGCCAGACGGCTTCCCGGGGGAATTCTATCAGACATTTCAAGAAGAATTAATACCTATTCTCCTGAAACTGTTCCAAAAAATAGAAATGGAAGGGAAACTTCCAAACTCATTTTATGAGGCCAGCATTACCTTGATCCCAAAACCAGACAAAGACCCCATCAAAAAAGAGAATTACAGACCAATATCCTTGATGAACATGGATGCAAAAATTCTCACCAAAATACTAGCCAATAGGATCCAACAGTACATTAAAAGAATTATTCACCATGACCAAGTGGGATTTATTCCTGGGCTGCAAGGCTGGTTCAACATCCGCAAATCAATCAACGTGATACAATACATTAACAAAAGAAAGAACAAGAATCATATGATCCTCTCAATAGATGCAGAAAAAGCATTTGACAAAGTACAACATCCTTTCTTGATCAAAACTCTTCAGAGTATAGGGATAGAGGGTACATACCTCAATATCATAAAAGCCATCTATGAAAAACCTACAGCGAGTATCATTCTCAATGGGGAAAGGCTGAGAGCCTTTCCCCTAAGGTCAGGAACGTGGCAGGGATGTCCACTCTCACCACTGCTATTCAACATAGTATTAGAGGTCCTAGCCACAGCAATCAGACAACAAAAAGAAATCAAAGGCATCCAAATCGGCAAAGAGGAAGTCAAACTCTCACTCTTTGCAGATGATATGATACTGTATGTGGAAAACCCAAAAGACTCCACCCCAAAACTGCTAGAACTCATACAGGAATTCAGTAAAGTAGCAGGATATAAAATCAATGCACAGAAATCAGTGGCATTCCTATACACCAACAACAAGACAGAAGAGAGACAAATCAAGGAGTCTATCCCATTTACAATTGCACCCAAAACCATTAGATACCTAGGAATAAATCTAACCAAAGAGGCAAAGGATCTGTACTCAGAAAACTATAAAATACTCATGAAAGAAATTGAAGAAGACACAAAGAAATGGAAAAACGTTCCATGCTCATGGATTGGGAGAATCAACATTGTGAAGATGTCAATGCTACCTAGAGCAATCTACACATTCAATGCAATCCCCATCAAAATACCATCCACTTTTTTCAAAGAAATGGAACAAATAATCCTAAAATTTGTATGGAACCAGAAGAGACCCCGAATAGCCAGAGGAATACTGAAAAAGAAAAGCAAAGCTGGCGGCATCACAATTCCGGACTTCCAGCTCTATTACAAAGCTGTCATCATCAAGACAGTATGGTACTGGCACAAAAACAGACGCATAGATCAATGGAACAGAATCGAGAGCCCAGAAATGGACCCTCAACTCTATGGTCAACTTATTTTTGACAAAGCAGGAAAGAATGTCCAATGGCAAAAAGACAGTCTCTTCAACAAATGGTGTTGGGAAAATTGGACAGCCACATGCAGAAGAATGAAACTGGACCATTTCCTTACACCACACACAAGAATAGACTCCAAATGGTTGAAAGACCTAAACGTGAGACAGGAGTCCATCCAAATCCTAAAGGAGAACACAGGTAGCAACCTTTTCGACCTTAGCCGCAGCAACTTCTTCCTAGAAACATCGCCAAAGGCACGGGAAGCCAGGGCAAAAATGAACTATTGGGATTTCATCAAGATAAAAAGCTTTTGCACAGCAAAAGAAACAGTCCTCAAAACCAAAAGACAACCGACAGAATGGGAGAAAATATTTGCAAACGACATATCAGATAAAGGGCTAGTATCCAAAATCTATAAAGAACTTATCAAACTCAACACCCAAAGAACAAATAATCCAATCAAGAAATGGGCAGAAGACATGAACAGACATTTCTCCAAAGAAGACATCCAAATGGCCAACAGGCACATGAAAAAGTGCTCAACATCACTTGGCATCAGGGAAATCCAAATCAAAACCTCAATGAGATACCACCTCACACCCGTCAGAATGGCTAAAATTAACAAGTCAGGGAACGACAGATGTTGGCGGGGATGTGGAGAAAGGGGAACCCTCCTACACTGTTGGTGGGAATGCAAGCTGGTGCAACCCCTCTGGAAAACAGTATGGAGGTTCCTCAAACAGTTGAAATTAGAGCTACCGTTCGATCCAGCAATTGCACTACTGGGTATTTACCACAAAGATACAAATGTAGGGACCCGAAGGGGTACATGTACCCCAATGTTTATAGCAGCAAAGTCCACAATAGCCAAACTGTGGAAAGAGCCAAGATGCCCATCGACAGATGAATGGATAAAGAAGATGTGGTATATATACACAATGGAATATTATGCAGCCATCAAAAGGAATGAGATCTTGCCATTTGCAACGACGTGGATGGAACTGGAGGGTGTTATGCTGAGTGAAATAAGTCAATCAGAGAAAGACATGTATCATATGACCTCACTGATATGAGGAATTCTTAATCTCAGGAAACAAACTGAGTGTTGCTGGAGTGGTGGGGGTGGGAGGGATGGGATGGCTGGGTGATAGACATTGGGGAGGGTATGTGCTACGGTGAGCGCTGTGAATTGTGCAAGACTGTTGAATCACAGATCTGTACTTCTGAAACAAATAACGCAACATATTTTAAGAAAAAAGGAAAAGAAGAAGATAACAGGAGAGGAAGAAAAGGGGAGTATGTCAGAGGGGGAGACGAACCATGAGAGATGATGGACTCTGAAAAACAAACTGAGGGTTCTAGAGGGTAGGGGGGTGGGGGGATGGGTTAGCCTGGTGATGGGTATTGAGGAGGGCACGTTTTGCATGGTGCACTGGGTGTTATGAACAAACAATGAATCATGGAACACTGCATCAAAAACTAATGATGTAATATATGGTGATTAACATAACAATAAAAAATTAAAAAAAATAAAAAAAAACCTTCATTGAAAGATTTGTTATAAAACATAATGAAGAATCAAAGACACAAGAGGTGCCTAAAAGAAAGGGCTGTAAGACTAATGTAACTTCTACTGCTTCCTTCTATCCTCCTTTTCACGAATACTCATTTTAGTAATCCTCTGTCTAAATTGTCTTTCCACTCTGAAGAGACTATGTGACGTTACCACAAGTCTGCTAAGTTAATGGCCTGACAGACACCCTCATATCTACCCTTGAAAGAGGGTTCCCACAGGGCCCTTCCCTGACTTGATTGGGCTCTCAGAGTTTCTGTGGTAAATTGCTACCAGTAATGCCCTTTCACAGCCAAAGGGAAATTAAATTAAAATTAATGAAAAACTTTGCCAAATTCTGGTAGATACTGGAGCTACACTCTCTACTTTAGATCCCACTTGGAGCCTGCAGACAGGATCCTGGAAAAACCTGCAGAAGTTGGCAGAGGATGAGAATTCTTATCAGACTCAGCTCTCTCAGATCTCTGTCTGTAGTGCCAGGTAAAGAGAGGAAAATCAAATATCATTTGCGCCCTCTTTGAGGACTCCTCCCTGGTCCATAGGGTTGTTTAATACTGCCAGAAATAGTTACTGATTGTCCCAGATGAAACCTGGCAAGATATTTGAGAGGATTTAATGACTCTATGATTAGAAATTTGACCAAATTGGAAGCTGATATTCAGAGCCTGTAGGAATTTTTTTTAGGTCTTTCCCCCTAATCTAAATGTACCCAGAGGGAAAGAAAAACATTCCAACATGGTTGGATGGGTGTGTCAGTCCTTTGATTATTTAGGCTACCACCCAAGTCTTTGAAGAATTAGAAGCAACTATCCTTACCTTACAAATCTTTGTAAGACCCAAAATGCAGCTCTCAAAACAATCCAAAGTCCACCTATCCTTTCTAACAATTATCCTCATCTATTTGTCTCAAATTTGTAGGTATTGTAAAAATTCTGGCCTTAGGGAACAGAAGTCCTTCTTGGAGGAACTTGCATTCCTTCCTTGTACCTTTGAGATGTAAGTGTTCTATCTGGTCTACAAACTTCAGGGAGGTAATTCTTGTCAGAAGAAAAACAAAAGGGGAAAACAATTTTTTTTTTTGGACCTCAGGCAAATGAAAAATCTCAAGTGTCTTCTCCACAAATATTAATAAAAAGCTTTATCCATCTGAGCAGATAAACTTCACATATTTCAACTGTTCTTTTATAAATAGTGAGTTTTTACATTATCATACCCATTTCATAGCAGTAATTTTAGAATGAAAGCTATAAGGTCCCTGTTTACATCTGTCTCTATGTTTATGTGTATCCATATATCCATCTATCTATTATCTATCTATCTACCTATTTATCATCTATTACAGATGTGTGGTATTTTCTACTTCTAGGTAGTATTACCAAAATTACTTTGTAAAAGAGCTCTATTTAATTGGCCTAAAGAAAATTAAGCTCTTATATGTGTTAAGGATTCATAAAATGCCTAGAAATACAATAAAAACTAACCCAAATGCTTTTCAGGTTCATGTGATCTGAGATAATCTTTAGTAAATAAGCTAGTTTAAGTTTGTTGGCCTAATTGTAATAGACATGTCTTTAGAATCATCAACATTAAAAATAATGTGGACATGCAACTTTTATTCCACCTGGGTTTACTAGTCAAATTTATGCTATCTCTGTTATAAAACTTGTTAGTGAGGAAAGTAACTTGCTATGAATTCTTATAAGTAATTTTATAAGATTTTATAAAAATTTTTATAAGTACTCTAAACACAACTGTTGAGAATGAGTGAATTGGATAGATGTAAATGGGATAAAAGTTCTTTTTTTTAAAAAAGATTTTATTTATTTATTTGAGAGAGAGAATGAGATAGAGAGAGCATGAGGGGGAGAGGGTCAGAGGGGGAAGCAGACTCCCTGCTGAGCAGGGAGCCTGATGCGGGACTCGATCCCGGGACTCCATGATCATAACCTGAGCCGAAGGCAGTCGCTTAACCATCTGAGCCACCCAGGCGCCCTGAGCTAAAAGTTCTTAAGTGAATTTTTAAAATAGTTTCTTCAAATCTTTTTGGTAACCTGAAACCTTAAAGTTTTGCTAAGTTAAATTAAATGATGGATAGTCATTAAATATATAGATAATTTCTAAATAAGATAAAATACTGAAACATTAATTACCAAACATAGGTTTATCCACTTTTGGCTTCTTTATACAGAGAAACTAAAGATATTTGGGTATATTAGTACAACATGTTTTGTGCCACACATTAAAAAATGAAAAATTTGCTATGAGAAAGCATATGTATCTAGATATTATAAAATGTATTTATAAATTTGCCAAGCAACAGAATGCTAATGTAAAAGACAGTTTACAGTTGATTACGTCTCAGTTTTCACTGGACCTTAAAGCTTTCTAAGGGTTAACAATTCTAATATATGTAATTAAAACTTCTAGGAATAATAAAGGAAATACCTCTGTATGCAAGGAAAGTAGGATATGTGTTTTTGTTAAAAGAAGGTATGAGAAAAAGAAATGCATTTCTGTTGAGGGAAAATAAAGTAATTTTGTCCTAAAGTAATATTGGTTATTTCAGATGGGAAAAGAGGAAACGCATAGGACAAAATCTGAATGTAAAAAAGGAAGTTGTAGGTTTGTGGAAAAGGATCTGTGGAAAGAAATTTGATGTGTGGTTAAGCTGGCTAACATTAGAGTGAATTTAATTAAGTTAAATGAATTTTAATATTAAAAGTAAGCTGGTGCAAAATTAGAATTTGGCTTTCTCTCTGTGGAAAGGATAAAGTTTTCTTGAACTATTGGTCTGCACTTGATAAGAGATTGTAAAAGTTTTTCCCTTTATGTTTTAAGTAATCTGCTTAGAAAAAAAAAGATTGTGTGGCCTGCTAAAATAATTTCCTGTGTCTTTATTGGGTCATTGATTACTTGAGAAAACTGAGTCTTCTCAGTTTTAGAAGACTTAGAAGAGCTAAGGTCAGAGAGAGAGAGAGAGAGAGAGGCAGAGAATTACAAACTTTGACGTTCAAAATAAAGTAATATGAAAGACTTCATAAGGACTCAAATATAGATCTTTTTCATCGTTTTGAGGTTAATCCTGTAAACACCAAGGCTGGCACTTGAATACATGAAGTACCCCTACTGGGTATGTTGGAGCATTCCCTGTGCTCTAGACTTGTTTCTCTATTGATTAATTCATTGGATCACACTTCAGTTTTCAACCTCAACTTAAGCAATCATTAACCAGCAAATATTTAATGTGTAATATTTAGTGAGTGATTTTTGAAAAAAAAAGTACTTTGTAAATTGACTTGCTAAAGATGAATTTGAAACTCGAGAATATTTGCATTTTCTAATTCTTGTCTCCCTGACCCAATCCTTGTTCCTCACCCCCCTCCCACAGCCCCCCTCCGTCCATCCCTAGCACAGATTTATAAATGATTCAATGAAATATGGGACTTAGCCCTTGAATCTTGCTTCTGGGCTAAGTCTCATATTTCACTGATTCCAACACTTACTACCCATGCCCTCCCATTTTAACATATCTGAAATTAAGATGCATCTTACAATTGATGGTATCCGAGTTGCAGTTGTGATGTGGTTGCAGGAATCTGGTCATAGCTATTCATATTGCTGTCACTTTAATTGAGTTATATGCATTTAATTGCCATTTACAATGTCTTCAAAATAATCTCAGTATGATTTGGCATTGAAACAAAAAGTTATTGTAATTGTTGAAATGCACAGAAAGAGCATTGTGATATATAACGAAAATCTATGACTAAATAAGTCTAAAAGACCCTTTTCCATATGTGAAAAGTAATTCTAAGTGATAAGAATACCTTGTGTCAGAATTTAACTGACACCATTTTCTTTCTTTTAGTGGTACACCGTGGGATATCTAAAGATCAATAGTATCTTAGGGCGCCTGGGTGGCTCAGTTGGTTAAACGACTGCCTTCGGCTCAGGTCATGATCCTGGAGTCCCAGGATCGAGTCCCGCATCGGGCTCCCTGCTCAGCAGGGAGTCTGCTTCTCCCTCTGACCCTCTTCCCTCTCGTGCTCTCTATCTCTCATTCTCTCTCTCTCAAATAAATAAATAAAATCTTTAAAAAAAAAAAAGATCAATAGTATCTTAGCAGTAATGAAATATGGTAGTATTTGCTTCAGATTGAAAATTTGAATCTCATGTCTTTTTCTTGGTAAATTTCTTGTTCTGATGTGCTTAATGTATTCCTAGCTTTCAAGAGCACATTTAAAGGAAATTTTCTGCAGTCTGTTTACTACGAACTTTGTTCAAGTTCAAACTGCAGATTTTCAATGATACCTTACTTCAAAACATTACAAAGGGGGACTGAAAAATCTGGCGAACATGTTGCAATGACAGGAAGTATTAAAACCTATAAAGGTGCAAGAGGATTTGAGATTATAAGAACATCATAGCTAATTAAAGTACATACTGTACGGAATTTTCTCTAAAAACAAAAAATCCCTGTGGCTTCATAAGGAACTGTTTAAAGCTTTCTAAATAAGATTGGGGCCATTCAGTTAATCGCCAGACACACATTTGTTATGAAACTACTATATGTAGGACTCAGTGTTTGTTCGTACCTAATATTTAATGAGCCTACTATGTGCTAGACATTGCACTGGGCTCTAAGAATAACTAATCAAAAAGAGGGTCACAGCCCCCTTGGAGCTTCTATTGAGGAAGCAGATCAATGTTAGCAGGGGACGTTTCTGAGTTTTGTAGATATGTCACTCTGATGAGCCTGAAAGCCTTGTCTGAAATTGCCCTGCAGAGTGGACCGTGAATGAGGAGAATCAGTCAAGGTTCTGGCAGGAAACAGATGGTGCACTCAAAGCGAGGACTTTGCCGATAGTTTGTTAGAAGGACTATTTACAAAGGTGTGAGCAGGCTATAGGAAAACCGCAAGATAATTTAGTACCTGAGGAACTAGTGATAGTCACGGGGGAGGGTGGAGGTGGGATAGAACTGAGGACGAGGGACAGGGATTCCCCCTCAAACCTAAAGGGACCGTACAGCCTCAGCAGGAATAGTCAGAGGCAAACCGCAGACGCCAAGGAAAGAAAGCTTCTCAAGTGTCTAGAGAGGCACTTTGATGTGATTAAAAAAGAAGGCTCTGGATCCAAACGGACCAGGGTTTCAGTTATAGCTCTCTACTTATTAACTGGTCTCCTGAGACCATTAGCTCTTCCCAGTATCCACTTCCTCTTCTTCTTTCAGTAAAAGCATGTTCTGGAGGTTTTGCTGGTCACCTAGTTTCTGAGCTACAGGCAACAGCTAGCCCTGGACCTGTGACTCATCTTGGATTAGTGGGATGTGGGCAGAGGTGATGTGTGCTACTTGTGGATTATTTTCTCAGTGATACTTGATCCTAACTCTCATCCTTTTCCCTGGCTGGGCAATGGCAATAATTGGAGCCCGTTTGGAAGCTACATGATATGAGGAAAGCAGACCTACCTCTCATCTCCAGATTGTTGGGTGACAGAGAAATAAATTTCTGTCTTACCAAAGCCAGTGTATATTTAGTTTTTTTTTTGTTGTTGTTGTTATAGCAGCTTAGCCAATCCCTCAAATAATCCATTGTGTGTACTATGGCATTCGGAGAGCGTCTGGGTTGGTGAACACATCTGTGTGCTGGGAGGGTGGCCCACCTCAACTCCAGAAGGACAGAAGCTCCCATGCTCAGAACTCTTCTGGATCTCACGTCAGGTACTTCTTTGTCTGGTTGTTCCTCTGTATCCTTTATAATGTCCCTTATTATATAATAAACCAGTAATTATCAGTAAGCTTTTCCCTGGGTTCTGTGAGCCATCCAAGTGAATTTTTGAACCTAAGGAGGGGGTCACAGGAACGCTGATTTATAACTGGTTGGTCAGAAGTGTTGGGAACAGCCTGGTACTTAAGATTGGCATCTGAAGAGAGGGCAGTCTTGTGGGAAACTTAATTTGTGGGATCTGATGCTAACTGCAGGTAGAGTGTCAGAACTGAGTTGAGTTGGAGGCCACCTAGTTGGTGTCAGAGAATTGGTTGGTATGGGGAAAAAAAAAACAACCACACATCTGGTGTCAGAAGTATCATAAATACGAGAGCGGAGGAAAATGTGTATTTTTCCTAGACAGGGTGACTTAAGAACAAAAACGAATAAAATGTGAGCTAAGCTGTTTGCTATGAGTATTGTGATCCTTGTCTATGACCCACAAAACTTTAGTAAAAGTTTGCTAATTTTACCAGTGGCTGCTTTGGAGGGAATCTCAGTATAAGGAGTTGTGGCTCACATTATATCATCTGACATCTTGGTGACACAAAGAGCCACTACCCTTGCTTAATATTCGTGAACACATATACACAAGTAACTCTGTGGTAAATTTCTGAAAGTGGGGGTCAAAGGGTATTTGATTTTGATGTTTTGGATTGCTGTTGGGTTGGTTAGGTTTTAAGCTGATTGACAGAATCTGATAGCTTTGCCTGTACATTTCCTGCTTTTCTACTCACTCAGGGTTCTGCCTTTTGCCTGCCTTGGAAACTTCTGGCTGCCAGGGGCTGTGAAGGGCCATAGTCCCAAGTGGACAAGCAGAGTTCAATCATGTGGGTCCTGGGTTGTTGCTGGACCAGCCTGTGAGTGTGTGGAACACCTGAGCTGGGGACGGAAGATATAAATATTCATGTGCCTTAGATTCTGGGTTTGGAAAACTTTAGGGGTACAATTAGTTAATGGTTGTGGTTTCGTGACCCAGCCACGGAGGTGGTAGCATTGGTGCCTCCCAGATGTGTTGTCAGAATGGTGTGAAATGATGATGTGGTAGGTAAATTGGTGTCAATAGCAATTTCAGGGATTATCAGAGATTCTGGCCAGCACCTGGATTTAATGGGAAAAAAATATTATCTCCTGTTGAATGCTCACTATAATCAGAGTCTCTATGGGGTATCCTGAGGGGCAATCCCCACATTTCTCTGTTAGCCTCAACTAGGGGCAAATTTTATCTTGAAGCTTCTGACCTTGTGGCTGTGTAATCTGCACCCCTGGGATCACTGTTGCAGATTTCTAGCAGACACTATAAAATCTGTTTTCATCTTTGGATCATGGTTAACCAACCACCTTGCTAGGGTAATTTAAAACTGGCTTGCTCATTCCTCACCCACTCTACCCAGCAGACTTTATCTGCCTACATCTGTCCGTGCTTGCTCACTCGTCCCTGAACTTGTACCCCAACACTCCCCACTCCTCACCCTCCTCAACGTGCTCCTTGCCTTCCTAAGACTTGGTATACTGTCTCGAGTCCTCCCACTTGGCTGAATTTCTGGCTTCAACTTATCCTAGTCATTTTTATCTTATTAACAACAAGGCCCTGGTGGGACCTGCTATTTTCTGGAAGTTCTCTGAAGTCAGGTTTCTGAGAAACAGGCTCTAGACGGAGATGTGTATGCAGAGGTTCTACTGAGGAGTGCTCTAGGTATGGACAGCTCCAAGTGAAGGAAGCAAGTTGAGCAGAGGGAGCAGCTGAGCTACAACACAGTAACAACAAAGACCTCAGCCAATCCCAAGAGAGCTCAGAAGCTGGGATGGACCTTTGGAGTTGTCCCAGATTGAGGCACAGGGGTTGGGACTTTGTACCAGGTCACTGGCCAGTCACTGGACGTGGTCTTCCTCTGGTGAGGGGCCACAGATTCAGCCTTTGGCAGTCAACACTCCTAGCAGCTGGAGGAGTTATGCTTGTACTCTCCTGCCCTCCATGCCCCCACCCCCACCAGAGGGGATCCGGACGGGCACCACAATGGGCACTGTAGGGCTAAGGTTTTACCCTCATGGCTTCTTGGAGCCGGATCTGATGCAACCAGTCAGAGAAACTCTCCTGTCTTGTGAAGTATATAGTCACATCTTTTATTCCAAGAAATTCTTTTGGTCATAACGTTTTGGCTTTCAAGTTTTTATTTGTTAAATTATATGGGAGGTATATTATATGTGAAGCATTGGTCTAGGCTTGAAGAAGGATAGAAAGGTGAATTACATCAGGTGGTTTTCCTCAAAGGGATTCCTAAGTTGAGGAAGGGATGGAATGGGAGACGATGGAGAGGGCCACAGAAAGTGAGACTAGAGGGAAGGGCTTGGTGCAGGCAAACTGGATGAGTCTTCAGCTTTGAGGACTACCTTGTAACATTGTCTCAATGTAAATTTTGCCTGGCCTTGTAAGGTGGTAAGCCAACCCCTCCTAGGTGTGGGCTTGGAGGGCAGACTTGGGGGAGGGCAATCTCTTTTTTAACTCAAAATACCAGGCATAAAAAGGGACTAGAAGGGGAATTAAAATGAATGTCTGTGATAGATGTCTATATTATTGAAAAACTAGATGATGCAGAAAGTAAAAAAGGAAAAAATCTATAATCTCCTTGTCTAGAGAAAGCCATTGTTAATCTTCTATTGTATTTTTTCCCTCTGTATCTTTCTCCCCTTTTGAAGATGTAGGAGAGATTATCTTTTTTCCCCTATAATTTTGCATCCTGTATTTTCTACTTAACAGGGTGGTTAAGTGCAGGCTCTAGAGTCACACTGCCTGGGTTCAAATGCCAGCTTCCTCTTAGTATCTGTGTCACTTTGGTCAAGTTAGTTCCTTCCTTTTTTTTTTTTTTTAAGATTCACTTAGTTATTTTAGAGAGAGAGAGAGAGAGAGAATGAGTGGGAGGGGCAGAGGGAGAGGGAAGAGAGAGAGAATCTCAAGCAAACTCCACGCTCAGCGTGGAGCCTGATGTGGGGCTCGATCCCACCACCATGAGATCACAACCATGAGATCACCACCTGAGCCAAAACCAAGAGTCAGACGCCCAACCGACTGCACCTCCCAGGTGCCCCAACTTTCTCATTTCTAAGAACGGGACAATGAAAGGACTTTCCTAAAAGGAAGATGGTATGAGCTAATGTGTGTCAAGCTTTTAACACCATTGTTGGCTTTCAGAAAGTGCTCAGTAAATGTTAGCAATTCTTATTTCCTCCATGTTACTGAATCTTGCCATATATCATACATCTATACAATAGCCTGTCCTGTGGTTGAACTCTGGTTTACTTTTGTTGGACATCTAGGCAGAATCCACTTTTTTATTGTTAAAAAATGTTCTAATGAATGTTTAATTAATTTAAAATGTTCATTAGAACATTTTTGTACATAAACAGTTTATGAATTTTATATTTCTGTACGCTTAAATCCCAGGAATAGAATTATTAGGTTAAAAGGTAGGCTCTTCCATCAAAAAAAAATGAAATCTTGCCATTTGCAATGACATGGATGGAACTAGAGGGTATTATGCTAAGCGAAGTAAGTCAATCAGAGAAAGATAATTATCATATGATCTCACTGATATGAAGACTCTGAGAAACAAGACAGAGGATCATAGGGAAAGGGAGGGAAAAATGAAACAAGATGAAACCAGAGAGGGAGACAAACCATAAGAGACTTAATCTCAGGAAACAAACTGAGGGTTGCTGGAGTGGAGGAAGGTGGGAGGGATGGGGTGGCTGGGTGATGGACATTGGGGAGGGTGTGTGCTATGGTGAGCACTGTGAATTGTGTGAGACTGATGAATCACGGACCTGTACCCCTGAAACAAATAATACATTATACGTTAATAAAAAAAAAAGGTAGGCTCTTGAATCTTCATGTATGCATTTTATTGAAAATACATTTTCTGCATTTAAAGTTTTAATTGTGGTAAAGCCTATGACATATTATTAGTTATTTTATTTCATGTTTCTTAAACACTTAATAAAATGTCTAACTTCATGTTTTAAGAAATAGTTCAACTCTCATAAGAAAGAGTTTAATTAGTTTTCCAACTATAGAATCTATTCTATTCTCCAAATTTATTTCTTTTTTCACACAGAGTCACAACCCAAGACAGGATCCAGGCTGTTGCTCAGGTCATGATTTACCTGATACCATCAGTTTTGTTCTGAGCATTCTATTTAGGAAGACTCTAGAATCTTTGAATTTTGGTTCCTAAACTCAGATTTCTTAGACATTTTTCTTATTTTGCATGGAACTTCTCAAAATTGATATCTATATATATATTTGTTTATTGATTTGCATGTTAGTCGAATCTATGCAGATGATTGGGTAAAGATATCCGGGATAAAAATATTTATATGGTTAATTGGCTTGTACTTCAGAATAGAATTTCTAGATGAGAATGCCTGACAAATTTAAGTTTATCCATGCAGATACCTTCCCAACACTTCAAACTGCATTTACTTAAAACCAAGGAACACCAAACTGAGAGAATTCGAGTTTTATGGATTCTTCACAACTTCTATGTTAATAATTATTTCACCTATGAATGCAGATCTTCCCTTTCCAATCTGTATGTGTTTTATTTATTTTTCTTGTCTTATTTCAATAACTAAGAACTTGAATCAAGTGTTGAATGGAACTGGTGAGAGTGGACAGAACATTCAGCACTTCCCCATCAAATATGATCTTATCTGAGTCTTTTTTTTTAGAGAGAGAGAGAGAAAGCTAGAGCGGTGGGGGGGAGAGGGAGGGGTAGAGGGAGAGGAAGAGAGAGAATCTTGAGCAGGCTTCATGCCCAGAAAGAGCCTTACACGGGGCTTGATCCCATGACCCTGAGATCATGACCTAAGCCAAAATCAAGAGTCTGATGCTTAACTGACTGAACCACCCCATGTGCCCCAAGGAAGTTTTTTTGTAGATATTCTTTGCCCTGCTTTCTTGTGCATTTATTTTTACAATACATGGTTGTTGAATTTTGTTGAATTCTTTTGCTGCATCTATTGAAATAACCATATGATTTTTCTCCTTTATTCCATTAGTGTGGTGAATTATATTGATTGAATTTTATTTTATTTTATTTTTCAAAACAATTTATTTTATTTTTATTTATTTTTTAAAAAAGATTTATATATTTATTTGAGAGAGAGAGAGCATGAGAGGGAGGGGCAGATGGAGATGGAGAATCTCAAGCAGACTACCCACTGAGCACAGAGTCTGATGTGGGGCTCAGTCTCATGACCATGAGATCACGACCTGAGCAGAAACCAAGAGTTGGATGCTTAACTGACTGTGCCACCCAGGCACCCCTGAGATTTTATTTTTAAGTAATCTCTATCCCCATCGTGGGACTTGAACTTACGACCCTAAGATCAAGAATCACATACTTTACTGACTGAGCCAGCCAGGCTCCCCTTGATTGAATTTTAAATATGGAAATAATCTTACATTGTTGAGATAAACCTCACTTGGTTATGATATATCACTCTTTTAATGTATCCCTTAATATTTAACATTCAGTGTGCCAGTCTTTAAAGATTTTTGTATCTGTGATCCCTGTGTATCTATGAAGGATATTAATCTGCAGTTTCTTTTTCTTACAATGTCTTCACCTAGTTTTGATTTTAGTGTAATACTTGCCTCATAAAATGATTTGGGGTATGTTCCCTCCTTCTCTAATTTCTGGAAGAGTTTGTATAAAAGTGGTAGTATTTCTTCCTTAAATGTTTGATAGAACTCACCAGTAAAGTCTTGGAATTTTCTCATGAGAAAATTTTTAATTACAAATTCAACTGCTTTAATAGATGTAAAATTATTTGGATTATTTATTTTGTGTTAGTTTTGGTAATTTATGTCATTCAGGAAAATTTTCCACTTTATCTAAGGTCCTCATGTTCATTGGCATAAATGTTTTCATAATATTCCCTTATTTTCCTTTTTATATCTGTAGGATTCATAGTGTTTACTCTCTTACTCCTGCTATTGACAATTTGTATCTTATCTTCTTTTATCTGTGATCGGTCTATGTAGAGGTTTATCAATTTTACTTATCTTGTCCAGAACCCAAGTTTTGATTGTACTTTATTCTTTGCCAATTTCTAGTTCACCGATTTCTGTTCTTATATTAATTTTTTCCTCTTACTACTTTTGTGTGACTTTTCTTTTCCTAGCTTCTTAAGGTGGAAGCATAGATCACTGATTTTAAACTTATTTTCTAATATACACATTTAAACTTATACATTTCCTAAACATTGCTTTAGTTTATACCTTACAACTAGTTTTTTGTTTGTTGTTTGTTTTTGTTTTGTAACTTTAATGCCAAATACTTGGTCTTATGATCTAAAACAAATAGAGGCATATGGACATTATCCCCTCAAAACTGATGCTGACTTAAAAGTTATTATAAAATATCTGCTGCTATTTTAAGCCCACATAATAGCAAGAGAATTTGGTTTTCCTATTAATTTTTAAAAATTTTAATGTTTAATTTAAAAATTATTTAGAATTTTTAAAAATTCCAGTATAATTAACATAGTATTATGTTAGTTTCAGGTGTACAATTTCATCCCACAACTTTGGATATGCTATGCTTTCAATATCACCCTGTTCAAAATACTTAGAAATTTTTCTTTTAGTTTCTTCTTTGAACCACACTTTATTGTATAGTATGTTTCTTAGTATTAAAATAATTGGATATTTCACATTTCTTTTTGCAGTCAATTTCTAATTGAATTCCATTATAGTTAGAACATGTACTCTTTATGATTTCAATTCTTTTGAATTTATTGAGACGTACTTTATATACTAGCACATGATCTTTACTGATGAATGTTCCATGCCACTTTAAAAAACTGTATTCTAGGGCGCCTGGGTGGCTCAGTTGGTTAAGCATCTGCCTTTGATTCAGGTCATGATCCTGGGGTCATCCGATCGAGTCCCACATCAGGCTCCCTACACAGTGGGGAGTCTGCTTCTCCCTACCCCCCAACCCCTGCTTGTGCTGGCACTCTGTCTCTCAAAAATAAATAAATAAAATCTTAAAAAAACAAAACAAAACTGTATTCTACAGTTGTTAGATGTAGCTTCCATAAATGTTAGCTGAGCAATTTTGATTGATTTTATTAGTGATGTTATATATATTCTTCTGATTGTCTGACCCTTGTTCTATCAGTTACTGAATAAGGAATGTTGAGATCTTGTATAGCAAATGTGGGTCTTTCTATCTCTTTGGTACTGTCAGTTTTTCCTTCACGTATTTGAAAGCCCTATTTATAAATACGTACACATTTAGAATCACTATGTCATCATGATGAACTGAGCTTTTGTCAGTATGACATGTCTCTATTTCTGATGATATGTCTTAACCTAAAGTCTTCTTTGGTTGATATTAATATGGTCATTCCTCCTTTTTTTGTGACTAGTGCTTGCATTGTATATCTTTTTCTGATTATTTTATTTTTAACGAATCTATGTCTTAATATTAAAGTAGGTTTCTTTTGGATTACATGTAGTAGGGCTTTGCTTTTTTTTTTTTAAATCTTGTCTGACAATCTCTGTCTTACAGTTGGAGTCTGTAGTCCATTTATATTTAATGTAACTGTTGATATGCTTAAGTTTAAATCTTCCATCTTGCCAATTTTTAGTTCTCTCTATTCTTTGTTATTATTTTTCCTCCCTTTTCTGCTTTCTCTGGCTTAATGGAATATATATATTTTTTTAGTATTGTATCTTATGTTCTCTCTATTGGCTTAGTGACAAAGTAGCTCCTTTCCAAAGATGACCCCCAGTGAACCATAACTCCTGTGTGGGCCCATCCCATTAGGGATAACCCTGTGACTTATTTTATTTTATTTTATTTTATTAAGATTTTATTTATTTATTTGACAGAGAGAGACACAGCGAGAGAGGGAACACAAGCAGGCGGAGTGGGAGAGGGAGAAGCAGGCTTCCTGAGGAGCAGGGAGCCCAATGCGGGGCTTTGATCCCAGGACCCTGGGATCATGACCTGAGCCAAAGGCAGATGCTTAACGACTGAGCCACCCAGGTGCCGCCTGTGACTTATTTTAATCAGTAAGACATGGTAGAATCAATGCTCTGCCAGTTCCACACCTACATCTTAAGAAGGTTAGGAGTCTTCGGTTTTTGTGCCTTTGGGATCCTGAGCTGCCATGTAATAAATATGACACCTGTATTGAAGAATCAGCACGCTTCACTATTTTTCATTTGTTTATGCCTTTCGTTTCCCTCCTTCTAATATTACAGTGGTTCAGAATGCAGGCTCTGGGTTCATATCAGCAGGATGCTAATCTTGGTCCCCTCACTCTTTAGTCACATACCTTGGGCAAGTTTCTTAACCTACCCCATACCTCAGTTTTCTTGTCTGTACAATGGGAATAGTAACATTAGCTTCTTAACTGTTATTTTGATAGATAAATGAGATAATTTATGTAAAGCACTTAACCCAATGCCTGGCATACACTAGGTACTCAATAATTGTTTGCTCTATTATTATTATTATCGCTACAAAATGTACAATGTATATATAGGAGAGCAGAGATCTGTTTCCTACAGAAAGCCCATTTTATTTGGATTTTGAATAATATAATATTGTTTATCCCATGTAAGTGATACATGGGATGTACCTTAGTTGTATAATCATGTCACTAAATGTCAAAGAGGGAGCTTTTTTCAAGGGATGGGGCTGCAGTGGACCGTTCTTCAGAGGCAGGAACTTGCCTCATATCTCAGGGAGATAGAAAAGTGCATGAAGGAATAGTGGGATCATAAAATGTCAGAAATGGAAAGTTCTTATTTTACAGATGAGAAAACTGAGCCTGAGAAATCAGGTCAGTGAAATTTCCACTTCTTGCTGAAGTCTGTCACCGCCCCCCATCCCCAACTCCACTCTCAGCTGAGGAAGTCTGTTTTCTTCTCTGACAGAGAACCTTCCAAGGCCAGAATAGGAGTAGTTAAGTCATGAAACAATCTGCAAGTGGGAATTAATGGTGTGAATGTTCCCCTAGAAAGTGTTAAAAAGAGGCAAGTTGGCCAGAAATAGAGGAAAGGCTCCTGCTCTGATTGGGGGTTTAGAAGACATCCATGCTGCTCAAATGATCTCTGGTAAAGAATTCATTTTTTTCACTTCCAATCCATTTCGGACTGATACTTGGTAAAGTACAGTAAAAATAAATGATTAAAAAGATAAACTTAAAAACCAAAGGCACACAAAATACAAGTCTAACTTTTTCTTTATTATTAATCCAGCACATAAATCTAATCTGCCAAATTGCTACAAAAATCACTAAATGCTAATCTCAATTTCTTGACCCAGTTTGCTGTGGATCAGGAACAAATAGTTTGCAAACTGAGCCTTGATGTCAGTGACCTCTTACGGTCCCAAAATTCTGTGCTTTTTATTTGAAGTCCAAATGGCTGTACCTTGAGTTTACAGGGGAACTCCTTACGCACACATTAATTAATTAAGCAAATGTATTAATTAATTAAAACAATTTTATTTAGAACCTATACATACTGGCTAAACACATGCTGTATATAAAATTGAATCAGTACCGGTCCCCTTTCTCAAAAGCTTACAGTTTATTGGGGAGCTAACATCCATGTCTATGATAAGGAAGAGAAGGTCGTACATGCCCCGAGAGCACTGTGTGGACAGTGCCAGGGAATCCAGAGCAAGGAGATAGCGCTGGTGTCATTGGAAGTGTCAGGAGGGCCCCGTGGAAGACACAGCCTTGAAGTCATGGAAGGCCACATGTAAAAAGATGCAAGGCTGGGCCTGCTGGGAGAAATGAATAAGTCTCAAAGCCTTGCCATAGTTCTTTTTCCTTCATGTTTAAAACATCTCTGTGAGGTTGAGAGATCTCAGGAATCCCCATAGAGAGAGAAATTGAAGCACAAAGATACAGCTGTGGTAAAAAGCAAAGGTGGCCTTGAACAGATTGTTATGGACTGCATGGACCTCCCCAAAACTCATATACTGAAAGCCTACCTCCCAGTGGGATAGCGTTAGGAGGTGGGGCCTTTGGGAGGTGATTATGAGGTCGGGAGGGTAGAGCCTTCAGAATGGGATTAGGGCCTTGATAAGAGTCAGGGGGGAATTTGCTTCCTCTCTCTCATCCTGCCATGTGAGGATACAATAGGAAATTGTCAGTCTGCAAGCCAGAAGAGGGCTCTCACCAGAACTCACATCATGCTGTCACCTTGATCTTGGACTTCTAGCCTTCAGAACTGAAGAACAGTAGAAATACATTTCTATTGTTTCTAAGCTACTCAGTCTATGGTACTTTGTTATAGCAGCCCAAACTAACACACAGATCCACTGGACTACTTAAGTCTTAGTTTTTTCATCTGTAAAATGGGTCTAATAATACTTACCTTACTGGGTTATCCAGAGAACTAGAGATAATGTATATACATTGTATTATTTTATAAATGTAATTATAATTACATTACAAAGCACTCGTGCATTAGCTGATACACAGTAAGAGTACAACAAAGTGTGACAACTATTATGTTGTTAAACAGCTGGCTCAGGACCATTTGGGGAGAAATAGGGCTGTGGTGAAGGTCTTTTTTGGGGAGGTGGAAATGGGTTATTCCCAGCATTCCTTTCCCCATTCTTTTGTTAACTGTACTACCCTTCCCCTTGGGGAGCTGTCACTACCCCACCACCCCCTTCATGCAGATCTCACTGGTCTGTCTAACCACTGACCACAGAGATCATGCGTGAGCCAGATCTGGCCAATTGTAGTGCCCTATTTCCTTAACCACAGTGGTTGGCTGAAGGATGGACACTGAGCTGCAATCTGAACCAAACAGAATCTTTCATTGAGGTTTGAATGGTTGTGTATTGGGAGAAAAAAATTACCTTGTCTTTCTTTCAGTGTTTTTGTTTTTTTTTTAAAGATTTACTTAGTTATTTTAGAGAGAGAGAATGAGTGGGAAGGGCAGAGGGAGAGGGAGAATCTCAAGCAGACTCTGAGCTGAGTGGGGAGCCCTACATGGGACTCCATCCCAGGACCCTGAGATCAGGATCTCAGCCGAAACCAAGAGTCGGAGGCTTAACCGACTCTGCCACCCAGGCTCCCCTCTTTCAGTATTTTTAAGCTAGGCGGATAAAAGCTGGGTCTTACAAATAGCAAAGCTTAGAAATGGGGAAAAGGGGGAGGGGGAGACGGGTCTGAAAAGATCATTAGGTCTCTGAATCTATACCTCAACTTTCCAGGTATTTGAATTAATACATTCCAGTTTTTTGTCACTTGCAATCCTGACTAATGCAAGGACTAACTCAGGTTTCCAGATTCTATCTCAATGTGTTATTCTTTTTTTTTTTTTTCCTCGATGTGTCATTCTTTAGGTCAGTGTTTTTCAAGAGACATCCCCATGATTTCCTAATTAGTTGAGATTATTTAGGACAGATTCTGGGGTAAATTGGCTGAGCCAAGAGAGTAACAAACAAACATGCTCCCTGCCCTATGAGAGCCTCACACCCAATCAGGTATGCAAAATACTAAGACATAACCAAGAAATTAAAGCAAACTATGACGGAGACCAACTGACTTGAAGTGCTCTGAGAGTCCGGAGAAGGAAGAGAATGCTCATGATATTTGGATGTACTCAAGGAGGAACCTTTGGGGCAGAGGCAGGGATTTGAGCTGGGTATTGAAGGACAGTTCAGAAAAGTGCTGGAGAGAATTTCAAGAGACTGTTGTATGGACATAGAGCCAGGTGGGGGTGGGACTGCGTATCTACAAAGTTATCTAGGCGAAGATATCTAAGATGAAGGATAATCCTTATACAGCAAGGACATCGGGAGTGGAGGGTTTCTGTTGCAGGGTAGTGGGAGGGAATAGTAGAAAGGTAAAATGGTGCTTCATGAACTTTTTGGAAAATTCTGTTCTGGAGACTTCAAACTTATCCAAACACAGAAAGAAGAGCATAATGAGTCACCTGCAGACATTAGCCAGTTGCAACAATAATCAGTATTTTATCATTCTTGTTTTCTCTACCCACCTTCATCATTTTCCTCCCTCCCCAACCAGAATATTTTAAAGCAAATCCCAGACATATCAGCTTGCCCTTAAGTATTTCATTATTATCTTTAAGAAGTAAGGACTTCTTTCTCCAGTGTAAGCACAATAATATTATCATAACTTAAACGAAGAATAATAATTTCTTAATATATTATTAAATTCTCAGTCACGTTCAATTTTCTCCAGTCGTCTCCTTTATACAGATGGTTTGTTTGAATCAGTATCTGAAGAAGGTCCACTTGGTTATATCTCCGAAGTCTCTTGCTACCTGTAATAAATCCTACAACTCCTTTTTTTTAAAAAATATTTTATTTATTTATTTGAGAGAGAGAGAGAGAGAGCTCATACAAGCAGGGAGAGTGACAGAGGGAGAGGGAGAAGCAGGCTCCCCGCTGAGCAGGGAGCCCGGTGCGGGACTCGATCCCAGGACCCTGGCGTCATGACCTGAGCTGAAGGCAGACGCTTAACTGACTAAGCCACCTAGGCGCCCCCTACTACTTCTTTTAATAAGTATGTATTCAAGGAAGCTGGTCCTTCATGTCTTGGGATTATTCACATTCTGTATTTGGCTGATTATGTCATCATTGTGTGGTTCATAGTGCTCTTCTGTTCCCTGTGTTTCATGGAAATTGGTAACAATGAGGTCTAGAGGCTTGATGAAATTCTGCTTCAGTTATTGTTATGCTTTGGGAGGGGCAAGAATACTTTGTAGATGGTGCAGAGTACTTCCTAACACAGCTCATTAAGAGACCCATAATGGCTGGCTCTCCCTTTTTAGTGGTTACCATTGATCAGCAAATTTTAGTAAAAAATGCTGTTGGGTTTTTTTTTTTTTTTTTTTTTAATGTCTCTCTCTAGGATTCTGACCTGAGTCTGTGGGGGCTGGGCTGGTGGACAAATCTAATTCACAGACCAGGCTGCACTCAGAATCACCCCTCCTCTGGGACGAGGGAGGCATTGTTGCTGGGCCAAGCTCATGCCTGACCTTTCAGAGCTTCCCTTGGGTAGTAGAATTTCCCAGGAAGCTATTCAAGGCCTGCCCACCAGTCTGCCAGACACTTCTGAATCTTTGAATGAAGTGAGGAGAGTCCAAAGAGATTTGCAGGATGTGTGATATTAGATTTCTTTAGCAAGCATGCCTGTCACTTTGCCACTCTCCAATGAAAAAAATTCCCACTGATTGTGTCTAAAAATGCAAAATGAAATGAAGAATCAAGGCAATTTCACACAAAAATATTAATATTAAACCACGGAAACTTACTGGGCAATACAGGAGGCCTTTTCTTTTCCTTTATGGTCTTGAATTATCCAACTTGCCCTTCAAGCTGGATCATTTGATTATGTAGTCAGCTCCCTTGGGCAATTCGGCTTTGCTCCCTAGATGATTATGACCTCCCTCCGCCCTGTATGTGAAGATAATTGTGTCAGCTTCAGACTTTTTAAACTTGTAGTAGAATTTGGATTACGGTAGGCTTTAAATAGAGGAAAATTATGTTATCGACATTGATGAAAATGGTAATTTAGTGTTTGATTCATTTGGCTCAGCTGCTAACGAGCGTTTGGCTTTAGAAATTAAGAAACTCTATATAGGTTTTGGTCTTTTATATGATTTTTGAGGTCCTTTGCAAAGCACAAGGTAATAGGAAGCAAATGCATCTACTCTGCCTTCATTTTCCCTCATAATATCTTGTGTTTGGGGAAGTTTCACGTCTGTGTGTGCCCTGGGGGCTCGTTCTGGGTCAGGTGATATGCCGACCTTCTCCTGGCTTGATTTCTACTCTCAGGAAGGCTTCCTTTCCTCATAAAACATTTGTTTTGTTCCTAGACAGTATTAACATGTTTGGAGAGTCAAAGTATTTCACCTTTTCTTTTTTCTGCCTCTTTTTATGAAGTGGGCTTCTCAAATGTATTTATTCCATCTCAGGTCTTCTTTCTTTTTCTCTGTCACTGAAGCTGAGCTAGACAAGCTCCCTGGGGGGAACTTTATCTTACATGTCATTGTTTCCCCAATTCCGAGTTTAGCGCCTAGCCTGTGGCAGGTGTCCAGTGACTATTTACTGACTGAGTTAATGAGTGAAAATGAAGCGTGGGCCTCTTTCCAACCCCAAATCCCCCAAATAAGGCACCCTTGTTCATATTGGTATTATGAAACTCTGAATACTGATTAGAGCCCACTCCTTTTGCCTAGAGACACTTGGAGACTTATTTTTCTTGGGTAAATGCTCAGCTAACTTCAAATTGCTAGCTCCAATTTATAGACAATATTAGAATCGGAATACTTTGGCCGAGGGCTATGGCCGGGAAAACCTTCTGAGACTAACGTGAAAGGCATTGGCATCTTGTTCATTTCCTGTGGCTGCTATAAAAATTATCACAACTGGGTGGCTTAAAACAACAGAAATTTATTCTCTCCCAGTTCTGGAAGCCAGAAGTCAGAAACCAAGGTGTTGGCAGGACTTCGCTCCCTCCAGAGGCTGTGGGGAGAATCTGTTCCTTGCCTCTTCAGGCTTCTGGTGGCTTCCCTCCCAGCACAGCTTGCCAGCTGCCCTGAACTCTGTATCAAACCAATTTTACAAGTGGGTGGACAGAAAAGAAAGCAAAGTTTTAAGATAGAAATATGCCACTGTAGGGAGCCTGCGTGGTTCCGTCCATGAAGAGTCCGATTCTTGCTTTCAGCTCAGGTCATGATCTCAGGGTTGTGAGATCAAGCCCCGCATTGGGCTCCATGCTCAGTGAGGAGTCTGCTGGGGATTCTCTCCCTCTCCCTCTGCCCCTCCCTGCATTCATGCATGCTCTTTCTCTCTCTCTAAAATAAATAAATAAAATCTTTAAAAAATTCTATCTCTCATTCTCTCTCTCAAATAAATAAATAAAATCTTTAAAAAAAAAAAAAAAGGGCACCTGGGTGGCTCAGTTGGTTGAGCGACTGCCTTCGGCTCAGGTCATGATCCTGGAGTCCCGGGATCGAGTCCCGCATCGGGCTCCCTGCTCAGCGGGGAGTCTGCTTCTTCCCTCTCGTGCTTTCTATCTCTCATTCTCTCTCTCTCAAATAAATAAATAAAATCTTTAAAAAAAAAATCTTTAAAAAAACCCAACAAAACCTGTTCTTTGTAGCAGAAACTGCAACTGACCACTAGCAGCCAAGTGCCCCCTATCTTTTCTCGTTTACACTCCTCTCCCTGAGCCTTAACAGGTAGACACTACCATTCCCAGGCAGAGATGATGGTGCCCAGGTAGAAGCCATAGTGTCCAGTCTCTGTTGCCGGGGGTGAGGTATAGGACTGAGCTCTCACTATGGGGCTGTGAGTGAAGTGATGTGGGCAACTTCCACCATTTTATTTTTTTTAAAAGATTTTATTTATTTATTTCAGACAGAGAGAGAGAGAGAGCACTAGCAGTGGGGAGGGGCAGGGGCAGAGACAGAGAGAGAATCTTTTTTTTTTTTTTAAAGATTTTTATTTATTTATTCATGAGAGACAGAGAGAGAGGCACAGGGAGAAGCAGGGTCCCCGCGGAGCAGGGAGCCCGACGCGGGACTCGATCCCAGGACCCTGGGATCATGACCTGAGCCGAAGGCAGATGCTTAACCGACTGAGCCACCCAGGCGCCCCAGCTTCCACTGTTTTCTTAATAAGAAACTGCTTGGCTTCTACTTCCTCTCCTTTCCCTTCCTTTGGGAAGGGAAGCCGATGAGATGGTGAGCCAGTCCGACCACACAGATGAGGATACCGCCCTCCCAGCTGGCAGAGCGATGAGGTCCATGGCCTCCTTACCACCCTGCAAGGCCAACACTCGCCTGGGGAACCACAGGAGGGCGGAATCAGCTGTATCGTCCGAGTCCTTATTCTGGGTTCCTGTGGCTACAGCAGGAACTGATACACACCCGAGATTAGGAAAGAAGTTCATTTCTCATTTTCAACTACTGCTGTTTGTCTATTTGGTAAGACATGTTGGAAGGCAGAGATTTATATTGCTTTGCATTGCTAGACAGTTTTTAAAAAACAATTCTCCTGTGTACTCCAAAGGAAAATAGTTTTCTCAAGTCATGTCTGTGTAAGCTGATTATTTCATCTCTTCTACACTGGGCTCACTTAATGCCTGCTTAGAAAGTTCCTTTTTTTTTATTTTTAAAGATTTTATTTATTTGTTTGACAAAGAGAGAGAGAAAGAGGAAGGCAGAGGCAAGCAGAGGAAGAGGGAGAAGCAGGCTTCCCGCTGAGCAGGGAGCCCGATGTGGGGCTCGATCCCAGGACCCCGGGATCATGACCTGAGCAGAAGGCAGATGCTTAACTGACTGAACCACCCAGGCGCCCCTGCCTAGAAAGTTCTGTTTCACTCTGAGTTGCTAGGGTGAACTTCTCATTAGTTAGTATGAATGTACCTTCACTCTGTGTCCATCCTGCACTAGCCTTCAGGGGACTACTTATTAGAAACACGGAATTAATGTCTCCTAAGTGTGTTTAAATTCATAAAAATAACCTCTGGGACACGGGCTGAAGAGAGACTCCCTTAAACACCGTTGAAAACAAGCCACTGTTTCCTCTTTTATATAAACAATGAAAAGATTAAAAACATTTTTTTTACAAAAGCAATTCATTTCAATTATTGACAAATTAAAAAAAATGGAACGAAAAGAAGAAAATAAAAAGTCTCACAATCCTACCATCCAGTTAGCAACTTGGCATATATCCCTTTAGTTCCCTTTCTACGAATTTATGCATATTTACTAAAATCAGACTGTATTGTATATAGTTTTATAATTTCTTCCTTAAAAGAAAAACCAAAAAAAAAAAAAAAACCCAAACCAAAACCAACACCAAAACCAAACCCAACTAACCAACCAAACAAAAACCCCAAGTATTTTGGTAAACACCTCGATTCGACTGACCAAGGTGACTACTTTAGTTGAGAAGCCACACTGGGCTCTCACAGAGGGAAGCTGGACCTCCCGCAGCACAACTCTCTCTGTCTGTGAGCAGCGTGAGGTAGGGAGGGAGGAGCAGTGCGGACCCACCTATGGCCTGTAGAAACATTGCTCGCGATTTACAAGCATCAAAATTCCCCCAGCCTGTTGCAGGACTCAATCCAATAAACAGGCTATTTATTTATTCTTTCTCTTTGATTATGGTGATGAAAGATTTGTTTGCCTAGTTCATTCAAAATAAGAATCCAATACTGTTTCTCTGCTTCTTACAGCTTTTCCTTCTGAAAAAGCAAGAGGACGGGGATGTACCTGATGTTCCAAGTGTTTATCACACATGAGGCACGGTTTGAGCACATCACACAATAACACTTAAACCCCCCAAAATTTATGGGGAAGATAGTGCTAGTCCCTTAACCCAATTTTTCATATTAGAAACTGGAGGCTCAGAGAGACTAAGGAACTTTCCCAGGTAATTGGAACTAGCGAGTGTCAGAGCTGACATTTCAACCCAGTCCCTTATTGTCTCCCAGACTGAAACGAATTTACTTTTGCATCTTATTCTCGAAATACCCAAACTCCATTAAATCTAGGATACCATAGACTGTAAGACATACCATGATTTCATGTTCCAATAACACAGAAACGTGGTGCTAAATGTACCTGTAAGATGCATCTCAGTTTCGGAGAAGTGATAACCTGAAAAGCATGTAAGTCTTAGAATCGATGAAACATGATAAAATTGTAGAACTATCTCTTATCGAAATAAGTGGCTAATGGTGTGTAACCCATCGCATGGGCCGTGCTGACCACGTGACTTCTCGGCAGCTCGAGTATATGCTCGGGGTGGGCTCTAGCAGGCAGGGCTGGCCACAATTTTCAGCTCTCTCACAGAAATAGTGGTTGTGTGGTTGGATTTGCTGCTGCAGGTGGATAAGTCATTATTATTCCTGCCAATGGTCCCAGCAGCTTGGGAGTACCAAGCTGCCTACAGCTACTTGAAAATAATAGAAAAAGGAGAATAGGAGAATAATGGATGAGGTGTGGGCGGCACTTTGTATCTGCAGCGCTGAATATGGGACATACACATCCTGCAGTTCTTTCCCTGCGATGATGTATTGAACAACTACAATAGCAACATTTTGTAATTTCTAGGAAACATCAGCCGAAAAATTATAACTGAAAGAGGAAATTAAATCAGTCCGGCAGCATTATTCCAGGAGCAGAGAACAAGACCGGCAGAGGAGGGAGCACTGAGCCTGGAGAAAAGCCGGCAGTGAGGAGGGAGAGAAAGAAGAAATGGAGGAGAGTGGGGGAGGGGAGGGGGGGCGAGAGAAAGGGGTGCGAGTGGGGGGGTGGGAGTTGG
>NW_027397125.1:4813893-4814554 GCF_003265705.2 Callorhinus ursinus
GGGGGGAGGGAAACCATCACAGAAGGGCTAAATCGCAGACGTCCAAAAGGGGCAGGGTTTCTTAAAGGCAGAGGTGGTCACTGGGGGTCAAATGCTGGGGAAAGGCTCGTTGACACATGACTGTGTCGTGGTCAGGGAGTTACTAGATCTCAGGCCTCTGAGGACAACAGAGGGCAATTGGAAGGTCGAGAAAACCCCTTGCCCGTCATTATTTTATCAGAAATGTTACAAAGGTAAGGGTGGGGTGCTCTTCCCGCACCTGGCTGGGCAGATCTGTGCGATATCTGTTCTCATCTTCCCTTTGACATCTGAGCCCACTTTCTTACACCTTCGGAAAAGTCTCCCCTGGCCGAGACCATGACCCCTCACTGTCCCGATTCGCTCCTACCCCTCTGGCTACACGTTCTCCACCTGATTCTTTTTCTGCTCCTTCCACTTTCACTGTTGACTTTCCTCCTGATTTTACCCTTAGCCCTATTCTCTTCCCCTAGCTTGTCCATGCTGTCTTTGGAAAATCTCATTTATACCCTATTTGTTCTTGATGCCCCAAACCCCTGCTAGCCCAAGCCCCTCCCTCACTCAATTTCAGACTCAGCTTCCCTCCCTCTTTCTTTCCCTCCCCTCCCCACTCCTCCCTCCCTCCCTCCCTCCCTCCCTCCCT